>NC_044982.1:131551022-131663147 GCF_008728515.1 Papio anubis
TTCCAGTATTAATTATAGGAAAGATGTATAGAAATCGGGAGCACGGTACACAGCTCCAGCCTCTAGAGTTGAACAGAGTATATGCCCTGAATTTGGGGTTATCCATATGACTAAACTGAATCATCTGAGCAGGAAAAAAGAGATCTGTCTTTGCCAGTTTTACTCAAATTTGTTGTATGAACTAAAACATTTCCAGGATAATTGGGTTATCACTGTAAAGAGTAACCGTAAATATTCATCCCCAAAGTATGCTATAAGTTGCTTTATGGTGAGTCTGATGAGGATATGCAAGATATTATTAATGTGAATGTGTTCTTTTCAACAGACTTGATAATGAAGGGGAGGTATCCATTAGATTTTCTATTTTCTTCTTTCAAGTTAGAACTGTCTGTTCACTACACATCCAAAATTTCTGTTAACACCATTCTTACAGGGGAGAGTATAAGTGCTTGGGAAAAGAGTTGGTCCCATGGTAGCTACTGTGAGCTTGGCATTCTGAAAAGGAGAATAGAATTCTAAAGAAAATGTCTACCACATTTTAATAGAACATCTTAAATTACTTAATTTTACCCTTTTTCTATTCTCTTTAAAATAGTTTGACTCCTAGACTCCTGGTAGATTTTAATCATCTTAAAGCATATATATTCCTTTCTCTTAATTTTAAGATTGATTGTCATGATACAAAATCATCCTTCAGATTTCAACCAATGATTAGATCATTAACTAGGGGGAAAAAACTGGCATCTGTGTTCAGGTGATCAGATGACATAAGCAGTCTGGTTTTAATTTGTGGCCAGTACTGATTGTAACTAAGAGAGACTTGCTCTTTTTGTGGAATTGGCTGACTATTTCCCTACATCTGGAGTTAATAAAGCCTTTGAGACCACATCAGTTGTGCTTTGCCGCAAGAAGTCTTTGATCTGAAAAATCAAGACTGGCACGACTGCTGCTTCATAACATTGCATCTATGTTTTTGCAAGCTATAGTTAAGATACCAAAAGTAAAGTTATTTAGCTTATTTAGCCTGTGTTAGAAATGCTGGTAAATGTACCTCTTTGAAAGCCATGTATTTCAAAACATTCTTAGTATAAAAATTTTGAACTCGTGTTAGTACGAAAATGATATAGTAGGAGTTTTTTGTTTTTGTGTTTGTTTTTCTTTTTTTTTTTTTTTTTTTTTTTTTTTTGCCATTTTCATTTATAAGGTCTGTCCTTGAAAAGTCCATTGTTTTCAAAACCTGTTTGAAAGATATAGCATTAAAAAGAAACTTTACCTCTAAAATGTGCCAGTTTCTCCATACAACTTCAAACTTTTTGAGTAAGGGAAGGCAAGTCTCTGTGCTTTGTGTGGTTTTTCTTAGTTTTCTTGCTTTCCATGACAACCGTCAATAAACCATTATCTGATCAGCATATTCTCTTTTATTTAGCAGTGATTTGTAAATCAGTAAAGTTTATCCTTTTACTTCCTTTTGTAATTGTAACCATCTTCAAATTTTAAAAATGTAAGTATATTAATGTGTGGAATACAGTGAATTGAATGGGAATAAGGATAAAGAAATATAAATTGATAAATTATGTAAAAATTTAAACTGACAAATTATGTCCATTTTTGTGTAAAATGACACATCAAAACTGGAGTGTTTTTGTAAATATCAAGTATGAGAGTCTTACATACTGTTTCAGTCTATAACCTAGATGGAATTAGAGAATTTTATATTTCATCCGTACATATCAAGGATGGTGTGTATAGTAAGTACACATTTGTGATAGAAAGCATATGTTCGGGTGCTGTCTTCTAAATTTGATTCTCATTGTATTTTCTGGATAGTTCTATGGATTTATTCTATTTTGTTGTTGTTCGTGGTTTTAGCTTGGCTTGAGGAAATCTATATAGAAAGGGGACACGAGGATTTCTAGCTAGGGCTAAGTTTAAAAGATGAAACTTGATTAAAAGAAAATAGTCCAAAGTTCCTTTCCTGAAAACCTTATCTGCCTATCAGGCTGTACAATACGTTGCAGACACATTTGTATATAGTCAGTTATTTTATTTCAACACAATCATTTGTGAAATACGTTTAAACCAGAAAAGTATGTTTAATATGTGTGATGAACAAACCATTTTATCTGCCATATTCCTCAAACTAGGGGATCCTTCTAGATAATTCTTAGGAATATACTGTATCTTTTCCAAGACTTCTCAGGTACCACAGATGCATGTTTTTATCTCTGGGATGTGAAAGGTAGGAAACAAACCTGAATGCCAGTCCATTAAAAAAAATCACCTGTGCTAGCATTATCAGGACCAGCACACAGAGTAAAAATTACCTTTTATTTAGAATAAACTGTGTATATAACTAGGCTCACGTTAGACAAACACTGTAAGGAACAGCATTTGAATATTGAACAGGTAATATTTAGCAACATAACTGCTCCTATTAGAATGAAAGATGATACTGTTAGCTAATACTTATTGCCTGCATACTTTGTACAAAGCACTGTGCTAAACATTTTATATATAATCTCATCTGATCTGTCCATCAATCTCCTCATGCAAGCAGTGTTAACACCATTTTACAAAAGAGGGAATTGAGTCTTGGGAAGATTAGGGTAATTTGCAAGAGGTCTTTACAGTTAATACCTCCAAGAAAGAATAAATTAATATAATTGACAGTTTATGTAAATAAAAAGTTGGGATCCCATTTTAATCTTGGTGCGCTTCCTTAAACTTGGGGTAAAATATCAAATTATGTAGAAGAACATAAAGTAAAAGTCCTCCTTCCCAATTCACAGTCTAACGATGTAACTAACCACTGTCAGGTTTCTTGTGTGTAATTCTAGAAATTTTCTATGCTTATGCAAACAAATTGATATATGATTTTTATAATAGATGCTTCCATAATTTTAATGTTATTCTATTTCAATCAACATTTAAAATTTTTATTTTGTTGAATTTAATGGATGTATCACTTCAAACTAAAACAAAATTAGTTTATTTCATTCACTGCTCACAATAGCTTAGCTTTCTCTTCCTCCTGACTTCTGGTTGACTTTTGTAGACTGTGTATCACTTTAGATATTATTTGTTTTCCACCTGTGTTTCAGTAGTTAAGAGAATAGTGTGATCACATTTTGATCATTAAGGTTATTTGGCTGCCCATTTAGTTTTCCAGAGGAATGCAAATGTTGGCCATTTGCTAATTCAAAATGTTTGCAGTTTGCTTATCTAAAAGCAAGGGTTTATCAAAGGAAATTAATACTGCTCTAATAAATTAAATGAGATTTTTCTTAAAGCTTTGCCAGACTTGAAAGTGTATTAGCAATGTGTTTTTAATTTATTTGCTAACTCTACCAAGTTAAGGAAGTTCCTAACTCTACCAAGTTAAGAAGTGTTGTGCCTTTGACAGTTACCTTCTAATTATAACAAAGATAGCAACGTTTAATCAAACTCATTTTGATTTTATTTGGTGAATCTTGTAACACTGAAAAGAATGAATTTTATGAACCCAGGTTTTATGCTATGCTGTATTCAAAGGACATTTGTTTGCTCCATCAGATTTTGAATCATGAGCCTACGTGAGGTTTGTGTTTGGTAAGCCAGTTCAGTGCTTATTCAGTCACTTGGTGTAACTGTCATACTAAGATGCATTACAGAGATATTTAGAGTTGTATTTTTCTCTAATAACCAGTTTTAAAAAAAAACATGTGGATGGTAATTAAGTTTGACATTATTTATGTGGATTTAAGGCAATATTCTTTTCGTTTGTGGTAGCCCTTTGTAAAAATTAGATAGGCCTTTTTAAGCCCCTTAGAGAATATAGAACTCATTTTATGTAAGTAATATGGTAGTCATTTACATTTTAATTAAATGTACCATTTAATTTTAAGGTATATGCACCATCCCCAAATTCAGATGATTTCAACCGTGAATCTCCTAGTTATCCATCTCCTAAACCACCAACCAGTATGTTCGCTAGCACTTTCTTTATGCAAGGTAAGTACTACCAAACAACTGCCAAATACTACTGCAGTCATCTGTATATCAGCCAGTATTTTAAAGTATTAGGAAAGAGAATACCTATATTCAGGCCTTATCTAGGTATTTTTTTGGCTAAAGGAAATTAAAATTTAGCTTTATAATTTTCCAGTGCTGTTTATTACTGACTGCAATTTAATTGAATTATCTAGCAAACCGTTGGCGTGCTGTTCCAGTATTGATTGAATTTATAAAGGTCTTAAATTGAAAAAAATAGAGCTGTTCTTGCTCATTTTAGAATTTAAGTGTATGAAAGTTGTTAACTCTAGTTTCTTGCTTCATTTATGGATTCATATCATGCCTAGCATTACCAATATAAAGAAAGAGTGAATATCATAGAACAGAGTAAGACCTGTTAAGAGAGAAAAAGTGTTGCATTTCCTTTACTTCATGTCTAGCAAATCATTTTTATTTGGTCTCCTGTGGTTTTGTACTATGGGAAGCAAATATATGGGAGCAATAAATTACTATATAAATGGTTCCTTGACTTTATATTGTTGAGTGAAGTCATTGCTAACACATTTCATTTGAAAGCTAACTATAATGTGGTAATTATCAATTACTTAGTTTTACTCTTAGAGAAACTTCTTTATTCCACAGTTTCAAAATGTTTGATATTATGCACATTGCATGTTATGGATTAATAACTTTCTGTGTATTTATGAGTATACCACTTAACTAAAAATAAATCTAGCCTATTTCCAAATTTGGAATTTTTATTATCTTCCTTGATACGAATTTAGATCTTCTGAAGATTTTTATAATGGCCTGCCTATTACAGATTAGATTACTTTTTTCCCTAACTAAAATGTTAATTTCTCCTTTTTAAATGGTAATTTTACAGTTTAGAGGGAAGAAAAGTGGGTAGAAGACTAGGTTGGAAAAGGGAGGAAAAATATCTGGAGGGTACCCCTTGAATTTTTATAAGCAACATCAAAATACAAGAAAAATTTTAGCTAAGGAAAATTTTGTATTTCTCTTTTTGTCTTAGATGGGACCCACAATTCTTCTGACCTTTGGAGTTCATCAAATGGGATGAGCCAGCCTGGTTTTGGTGGAATTCTGGGGACCTCCACTTCCCACATGTCTCAATCCAGTAGTTATGGCAACCTTCATTCACATGACCGCTTGGTAGGCTATAACACATGACTAGGGTACAGCAACACTTTGTCCTCACTTGTGTTTCATTTTGGATTAGAAGTGTAAAATCTGATTCTGCCAAAACTTCTGAGGTTTGAAGTACTTCAAGGCTTACCGCATTTACCATGCCATTTTAAAAAATAAATGACTATAAGTAGCACTCTTTAGCTGCTAACTTATAAATGCTCTTTTTGACCTGTTATAGTTGTCCATTAAATGTAAAGATTATTCAGAAAATATATTTAATAGATCGTATCTCTTTCCATCTAGAGTTATCCTCCACATTCAGTTTCACCAACAGACATAAACACGAGTCTTCCACCAATGTCCAGCTTTCATCGCGGCAGTACCAGCAGTTCACCTTATGTTGCTGCCTCACACACTCCTCCCATCAATGGATCAGATAGCATTCTAGGTGAGCTTTATGAGTTGGCAAAACTTCCTAAAACCTAGTTTGGGGATTTTCAGTGACCCCCATATCTTTTTATATATTTTTTTATTTATATATGTGTGTATATATATTTATATATGTATATAATTTTGTATATCTATGGGTGTATATTTATATATGTGTATATATATTTGTGTGTGTGTGTATATATGTATGTATGTTTGTTTGTTTGAGACAGAGTCTCTCTTTGTCACCCAGGCTGGAGTGCACTGGCACACTCATGACTCACTGCAGCCTCAATCTCCAAGGTTGAGGAGGTGATCCTCCTGCCTCAGCCTCCCCAGTAGCTGGGACTACAGGCATGTACCACCATACTCAGCTAATTTTTTTTGTACTTTTTGTTGAGACAGAGTCTCATTATGTGGCCAGGGCTGGTCTCAGACTCTTGGCCTCTAGTGATCCTTCTGCCTCGGCCTCCCAAAATGCTAGCATTATATAGACATGACTCACCACACGTGGCCTTGTTGTTGTTGTTGTTGTTGTTGTTGTTGAGACAGGGTCTCACTCTCTCAGCTCTCTCACTCTGTGACTACAACCTCCGCCCCCAGACTCAGGTGATCCCCCAGCTTCAGCTTCCCAAGTAGCTGGGACTACAGGCACACACCACCACGCCCAGCTAATTTTCCATTTTTAGCAGAGGTGGGGTTTCTCCACATTTCTCAGGCTGGCCTTGAACTCCCGGGCTCAAGAGATTCGCCTGCCTCAGCCTCCCAAAGTGCTAGGATTACAGGCATGAGCCACCGCACCTGGCCTTGGCCCCTCTTTCAGTATATTTTTTGGTGTTGAATTTAAAAGTGAAAGACAGGAAGACAAGAAGCTTTTTTATTTTCATCAATATAGAGACTGGTAAAGAACTCATCTTTATTAATAAGTACAACACATGCAGAGTATTTCCTAGTTTATTGTAATGGATGTGAGATGGCAATAGAGAACACCCTTGAAATAATGGCAGAGTACTAAAATATATTTGCTGGTAAAATTCTTGATTTGTTTCTCTATGAAATATCCAGGAACCAGAGGGAATGCTGCTGGAAGCTCACAGACAGGTGATGCACTTGGAAAGGCTTTGGCATCTGTAAGTATTGATGTTACACATTCTACTGAATGAATTTTACACTGCTGAATACAGTGATTAGATTTTGTAGGTGATAAGTATCTAAAGAGTGTAGATGTAACAAAATCAATTTCATTACACATTTAGAGTTTTTCTCGGTTTGTATTGATATGTGCCCTTAAATGCTATGCCTATGGTACAGCAAATGCTGGGAAAAGGAAAAAGAAGTCATCTAAAGCACAAACTGCCAAGAATAATCATTAAATCTATTTCTTCTAAATACATAGTTAGTAAGTGGCCCATTAATATAAGTCAAGTGGAGCCACGAAAGATAACTCAGTATTCTGATCCAGAGAATGAAGTGCCTTTATAAGGAGCTTTTCCAAGATCAAAAGCATTTTATGTACGGTATTTTTTTTTTTTTTTTTTCAAAAGGTCAACTGCACCTAATTTACTCAAGGGATAGGAAATGAGAGCCTTCTCTGCAAAAAAGCCAGATTCATTGAAGAATCATGCTAAAATGAGTAAAACTGATTTGAAGGACTCCGATAGTATTTTCTTGAGCAACTAGTTCACATACATCACATCAGAACATTAATGACAAAGCAGTGATTATATTTTAATATCTGATTCTTAAAACATTAAAATCTCTTCTTTCAGAATGCCAAAACTAGAAGGGAGAGCATTTTTCAGTAAATCTACAACAGATTCAAATCTAATTATTAAAAAGGGGCACTTGTGGTTTGCACTTGCTAAAATTTCACTTTAGATGATTTTTTTTCTTCTTGTTTTCTGAGCAGTATGCTTCTTATAATTCCCACAGAATTGTCTTTTATTTTCTATGAAGTACAATTAACTTGCAGATACATTCATTGCCATTCATGGAGAAGGCAGAGCACTTTTAATACCTGAGTAGTAGGAAGCAACTGTTGAATATTTAAGGAGATAAACCTCTTTGTATATTGTTTCTGTAAATAAATTTTTCTCTACAGCTGAATACTAGCTTCTTGGAAAATGAAGCCAAGTCAGACTCATCTACTACACAGTAGAGATGAAGCACACGCAAAATGGAGCTCAGTGAATGTTTGTTGAGTTCTGTCTTGGATCATATAATAATAATAGTAATAATAATAACAAAACCCACAAAATTTATCAGCTATAATTTGAATGCTTACTAGGTGCTAGGCCCTATACTAAGTATTTACATGCCCTGTTTCATTTAATCCTCAAGAAAGCCCTGTAAGGTTGGCATTGTTATCCCCACGTTACAGATGAGGAACTACGGTTTAAAAGGTTAAGTAACTTGAGCTCAGAAAGATTAAGCAGCTTGCCCTAGGGGACTCATAAGCTAGCATGGATAAAGCCCATATATATTAGAACCCTGATCAGACCTGCTTCAGACTCTGCTCCTAACCACTGCTCCATACATCCAGAAAGTGCAGTGCTATGGTAATTTTCTTACAGGATATTGATGAGAATGAAAGAAAATTATCTCACCCTTTTCTCAACTTACTGTCACCTGATGAAAATGACCTATTTAGGAAGAAAATTTTATTCTATACTAAATCTGAGAGGTTCCCAGGTATTTGATTGGCTTGCCATATTCCTTCTGATTCTGGAAGAATCTAGTAACTGATATTTCACATGTAGCAGGACAAATAACATTTGAACTTTCAGTGCTAAATAACTTTTTAAAATATAAGCTGATTTTGGGGGCTTTTTTTCTCAAAGGTCGTTTGTTTATTTTATTAAAGAAAAGCTTCTATCAGGGAACCTTGGCATATAGGCAGGCAAGAATTTGTGATGTTCTCAGTGGCCCTTCAAGTTCATTTTGTTACCCTTCACATCCTTGAGTATCTTCCCGTATTATAAACAGCATACTAGCCAAACCAAAATGGCATTTGGAAAAGAAAACCCAAATTCACTGTGAATGGAATCCAGTGAAGAAATGTTTAATCTAGTTAGTGGGTGGGCTTTGGTTGTCATGGAAACTCAGCTCTGTCATCCTGTGTTGTTACTAGGCAGGAGCAGCCAGGTCATTCCATAAATCATTTCTGTCATAGCTGACGGTGATGCATTCCATCTGCTCCATCACTGCATGCCATAGTCTGCACATTTCAAATCCCTTCCTTCAATCCATCTGCTTCCCCACTTCCTAGCCGGACACCTCCCCAAATACATTCTTTTTCCAACTTTCCTTACAGACGCACATTCACTTTAATATATGTTTAGTGCACTCAAAATGTACTGAAAAAGAAAAACATTATATTATCTGGGGATAGGAAGGATTAGAAGAGATGAGGAGAAGGAACTTAATGAGGATTACATTTGAGAGTCTGACATGCATATCATAATTTTATGTCAGGTATTATAGATCTTTTGAAATGGTGACTCTGACTATTTTGAAATTTTAAGTTCTTTAGAATGTGACGCTTTTAATATAGCATCTGGTTTTAGATGGAGAACACTATGCTATTGTCATTAAAAAGTAATTCTATTTCCCCAATTGTCTGATATATGTCTTAAAAGATCTTTCATATTGTGAAACATCAGAGGGTACAACCTTTGTTCTTCAGTTTAGGTATTAAAGAGCACACAGAATACTGTGTGATTAAACATGTAAGGCCAGATAATGCATTTGCAAAGGTTCCTTTATTTTAGGTTTAAGCCTGGATAATTGTGGTCTTAATCTCAGGATAGCAAGAAAGAGAATTGTACATGAAAGTATTTACACAAAGTTCCCAAAGCCCTGTGGATTATGCATTAGTTTAGATAAAAAAAAAAAAAAGAAAGAAAGAAAGAAAAACTAGGGTAGATAGAAGGAAAGGAAAATCTGGATATTCGTGCCATTTCTAATGTGTTTCCCTGAACGTTTGCCAGACAATAACCCTTTAAGATTGTGCCCGTGGAGAGTTATATAGAGGAAGAAACATCTGGTTTATTTCAGTGCCTAATACCATATCAAAACACTTGGTCTTTAATTTAGAGGAGATCAAACAAGAAGACTGTTTAACTTTGTTGATTATATCAGACTTCTTTGTGATAATTTATGTTTTGATTTCTACCTCAGAGCAAGGGAAAAAGTGAGAGAGAGAGAGAGAGTGTGTGTGTGTATGTGTGTATGTGTGTGTGTATTAATCTGGATAAATGGTCAGTAGTCTCTAACAAAAGAAAAGAAAATTCAGGGAAGTTGATGTTTAAAAGTAATTCATGAAATAACTTTCTTTGTTCCTTAGACTCAATAACATTAGCATAATAAAGATTAACTGAAATGTGCACTGTAGTGTTTAAAAAATTGGGCTCACAGTTCCGGGGTTCGGCTTGGTAGCAGTCCATTGTTTCTTTTTTGTCTAAAGCCCTTTTCATTAGCCTCTGGCTTATTGGCACCCTGCTGATTGGAATAGACCATGACTGATAGGAGGAGGAGTCTCATTTGTTGGAGTAAAATGAGGCATATTACCGTTTAAGCCTGGCAGAAGGTATTGGGAGTTACTCATTATTGGTCATTTAACAGTATGAGGACCATGGACTGCATGCAGAATGAGTGCTTACTTTGTTTAGACTCTAGACTCTAAATCACTCTTTACCCCTATTTTTTTAAGTAACTGATTTTTTTTCTTCTTTTTATTCTTACCTTCAAACATCAGTGTAGGATTTCTTTTAAGGCCAGGAAGTATGAAAAGAAACGTATTCCTGATTTAGAATACTCTGCCAAATAAAGCCTGTGTTTAGAACTTAAAGTAGCACAATTTCTATAGAATAAGTATGATTTGTTTGTGATTTGGTAATAAAATAAACACTCAGATATAAAGCTTAGTGAAATGACCTGTGATCCAATAGGCTGTGTTATCATACTTTTCAAATGTATTGCTCCTCCTCTCCCACCATAGACATTCTTTTTATGAAAGTAAAAGTGATTTTTTAAAAAGGCCTGTAACTTACAGGGCTATCTGTAAATTTAGGAAAAGTATTGATAACAATTCTGTCTGTCATCACTTTAACTGGTAAAGTAGAACCAGTGACTGTGATGGATGAGTGAAAAAGTTGGCTTTTATTGTACAAATAGAGAAGCTGCTTTTGGAAAAAATATCAGAAATGACTTATTTTTATACTTGATATGTTTTTGGTGCTGCTTCTCCTGTTTAGACAGTGATTTTTTTTTTTTAAGTTTACACCAATTTTACATACAGCATTGGGGCATTTCACTAAGTCATTTAAAGATAGTGCTTTTATATGACTCTAAACTATTACTTTCTTTCCTTGATATAAAGGAGCTTTCACCAGTTGTTGACATGGTTAGGGATTGTTTTAAGTGTAAGGACAGAGTTTTCAAGGAAAATCGGGATTGGTAGTCCATTTCTACCCTCAAAAGCCCATGCCTACCTAACAGTGTGATATGGACAGCTTAGTACATCAACACTAATTCCCAGAAATAGTGAAACCTCACCATATGATTATTCTCAAAGCTTATGCCATAAAACTGATTTGAAATTAAGTCATATTTATAACAAGCTCTTTTGCCCTTAGTATTTCTGTTGCTGACCCACATTGTATAAATACCAAGATAAATACTACCATTTATTGAGTCCTGCTTTTTATCAGTTAGTATTATAGGAAATTTCAGTTGTAGTTTAATCGCTCAAGTTAAAAATACATACATTGGGCACCTGCTTGTACAAGATACTGGCATACAATAATGGATTCAGTGTTGACCAGTATAAGTTTCCTGTCTTCAAAGAGCTTGTAGTCAAGGAGAGAAGACAGATACACAAATAATGATAATGTATAACACAGTGTGAAGTAAAAGAGCAAAGAGAAGTTCATACTATTTTCTAAGAGTATAAGGAAGGTGAAAATGTTTAAATGGAGAAGTGACATTGGAACTGAACTTTGATAAGTAGAATTCCATCTGGGACAGGTTAAGAAACAAGCGTTCTGAAAGGATGACGGGCTGTGTTTAGCAAATGAAAAAATATTTTGTTTGCATATTAGGGTATGTAGGTTAAAAGTAGATTATAAGGGCTGGGAGGCTGAGGCAGTGGAATCACCTGAGGTTGGGAGTTCGAGACCAGCCTGACCAACATGGAGAAACCCCGTCTCTACTAAAAATACAAAATTATCCTGGCATGGTGGTGCATGCCTGTAATCCCAGCTACTCGGGAGGCTGAGGCAGGAGAATAGCTTGAACCCAGGAGGCAGAGGTTGCGGTGAGCTGAGATCACACCATTGCATTCTAGCCTGGGCAACAAGAGTGAAACTCTGTCTCAAAAAAAAAAAAAAAACAAAACAAGAGGAAAAAAAAAACACACAAAAATTAGCCGGGGGTGGTGGCACACGCCTGTGTAATTCCAGCTACTTGGAAGACTGAGGCAGTAGAATCACTTGAACCTGGGAGACGGAGGTTGCAGTGAGCCGAGATCATGCTACTGCACTCCAGCCTGGGCAACAGAGCAAGACTCTGTCTCAACAAAAAAAAAAAAAAAAAGTTTTTGAGTACATTTGAGTAGTTCAGGGCAATTATGTATAGGATGGAAAGAGAGGGAAGTAACTAGAAATATAAACACTTAAGTAGTCCAGCCACAAATTTGAGTAAAAATTTAAAGTGGTGTTATGGCAGTGATTATGACATGTGCCTGTCCCAGAAACATTAGAGAATTGTGGATATTGGTGTCTCCAGAGGGAAGAGTAGAGTAGTAGAGGAAAAGAGGAGAGAGTACTTATGGTAACCATAAGCATGGTGCTGCTAACCTAAGTAGAAGAAAAGAGATGGGAAGGATGGGAAGCTTAGGGTAGTAATATAAAATTTAGATTTGGACATAACTGAGCTTGAGATGAAAAAAGAGCATGTCCAGATAGAAAAGTCTAGCAACCAGTGTGACAAGAGAGGTATCAATTTAGGAGTCATTCACCTGGATGTGTTAGTTGATATTTGACAAAGATTACTATTACCAAGAGATAAAGCACAGGTAAATGAAAGAAAACTGAAGGCCGGGCACGGTGGCTCAAGCCTGTAATCCCAGCGCTTTGGGAGGCCGAGGCGGGTGGATCACGAGGTCAGGAGATCGAGACTATCCTGGCTAACATGGTGAAACCCCGTCTCTACTAAAAATACAAAAAACTAGCCGGGCGTGGTGGCGGGCGCCTGTAGTCCCAGCTACTTGAGAGGCTGAGGCGGGAGAATGGCGTGAACCCGGGAGGCGGAGTTTGCAGTGATCCGAGATCACGCCACTGCACTCCAGCCTGGGAGACACAGCGAGACTCCGTCTCAAAAAAAAAAAAAAAAAAAAAAAAAATGAAAGAAAACTGAGACTAGAACTCTGGGGAATCATACATTAAAGGAAATGGAAGAGTGAAATAGGTGGACCCTAGGGACCTTATCAAATACAAGGACTGAAAAGAAGCACTTAAATGGAAATTCCTAGCAAGGATTATGCTTTTCATTCTTAATGACAGCTGTATATCTATACATTGAACCCTCACCATTTATCTGCACTCTTGTGGAATCTGAGGCTACATTAATAAGACAAATTCCTTGTTCTTCTGGGGCTTATATTTTACCATGGGAAAGGAAAAAAACAGGTAACAAACAAATGTAGATGATTAGAAATACAGTGTAAGCAGGAGCATGTGACAGAAAATGCTGCTTCATGAGTTGGGCTACTTTGTAATAATCACAGTTTTGCATAGAACTGAAAATTTCTCGCTCATCCATCCACCATCAGTGTTATCAACCTTTCCTTCCCTTGCCAAAATTGTAGTCAAGACATATTTCATAAAGATGAGCATCAGTTGCTCATAAATGGTATAATTATTTGAATTTTGAACATAAGAAATGGTGGTTTACAGTGGTAAAGAGGTATGTTGAGGGCCAGGTGCGATGGCTCACACCTGTAATCCTAGCACTTTGGGAGGCCAAAGCAGGCAGATCGCTTCTTTGTTCAAGGAGTTTAAGACCAGCCTGGGCAACATAGCGGAACCCCATCTCTACAAAATATACAAAAATGTTGGGTGTGGTGGTGGGGGCTTGTAGTCCCAGCTCCTTGGGAAGTCAAGGTGGAAGGATTGCTTGAGCCCAGGAAGTTGAGGCTGCAGTGAGCCATGATTACACCACTGCACTCCAACCTGGGTGACAGAGTAAGACCTTGTCTCAAAAAAAAAGAAAGAAAAGGAAAAGGTACGTTGAAACATATTTTGTTTTTGTTGAAGTTTGATGACCTTCCCTAATTTACTTATGTGGTTGAAATAAATCAATGTATGTGTGCAAAGCCACTAAGAACAAAAATGTACCTTTCCAAGCTAATTTACCACATGTCCTATGAATGTTTTAAAAGGTAACAACTTAAAAACCAATAATACTGATTTGTTTTTTCTTTTTTCATACGATGTCTTACTCTGTCACCCAAGCTGGAGTGCAGTGGCTCCATCTCAGCTCACTGCAACCTCCGCCTCCCGGATTCAAGCGATTGTCCTGCCTCAGACCCCACGAGTAGCTGGGATTATAGTTGCCCACCACACCCCGACTAATTTTTATATGTTTAGTAGAGATAGAGTTTCACCATATTGGCCAGGCTGGTCTCAAACTCCTGATCTCAGGTGATCCGCCCACCTCAGCCTCCCAAAGTGCTGGGATTATAGGCGTGAGCCACCGTGCCCAGCCTAATATTGATCTTATACTATCTCTCTGTTACTAGATCCTCCCAAAGTGTTTTGAACTCTTTTCCATAGCTTTACTTTTCCAAAATAGCTTTTTAAAGAGAGTATTACAGTGTCTAGATCCTGACTATTTGAGATAGTTGATGTATAAAGGCATTTACAATTATAAGTTACTAACATCATACAAACTGGCATATTTTATTTGAAGTGGATATATTCATTTGTAGTCAAAGGAAGGTAGACTTTGGGCTGCTTACAATTTGAAAGCCTGTTACCTTTTTAAAAAATGAAATTTGGCCAGCTGTGGTGATTCACACCTGTAATCCCAGCACTTTGGAAGACTGAGGTGGGTGGATCCCCTGAGGTCAGGAGTTCAAGACCAGCCTGTCCAGCATGGCAAAATCTCATCTCTACTAAAAATACAAAATGTAGTCGGGCGTGGTGGCACACACCTGTAGTCCCAGCTACTGGGAGGCTGAGTGAGGAAAATCACTTGAACCTGGTAGGTGGAGGTTGCAACACTGCACTCCAACCTGGGTAACAGAGTGAGACTCCATCTCAGAAAAAAAAAAAAAAAAATGAAATTTGTCAATTGTGACTTGTAGAGTTTTGTTGTATATGAACCTGTCCCAATATCTGACTTTATCAAATATTGAAAGAACATTATTATACTTTCTTTAAAAACAATGTTGAAATTCCTTGTATGCTGTAAATTGGGTCTCTTTAAATTCATTAGAGGTCTAAGTTTATTCAAAGCAAGGTCATTTCTACTGGATGACTTTTTGCACTCAGATGACTTTTTGCACTTGCAAGTAGTTTTCCTTTTTGAAATATTTAACCACAATTTATCCATATAAGTTGTTTTCTCTGCCCTAAGTGCGGAGATAATGAAAATGATCATTATGCCTATTAAAAGAATAGGATTGTCCAAGAAGAGATCTTAGGGATGGGCCTTTGGTGCCTGGATTAAGGGGACTTTTAAAGTGTTTACTATTGTTGCCAGGCGCCATGACTCACGCCTATAATCCTAGCACTTTGGGAGGCCAAAGTGGGTGGATCACCTGAGGTCAGGAGTTGAAGACCAACCTGAGCAACACGACAAAAACCCATCTCTACTAAAAAAAAGTTAGCTAGGCGTTGTGCTGCGCACTCGTAGTCTGAGCTACTAGGAAAGCTGAGACAAGAGAATGGCTTAAACCTGGGGTACGGCGGAGGTTGCATTAAGCCGAGATTGCGCCACTGCACTCCAGCCTGGGTGACGGAGTGAGACTTCATCTCAAAAAAAGTGTTCACTGTTGAATTAGATAAACTTGAATTAATGTCTGTCACCATTTATTTTTGACAATATGAAATATAAAGTATTGCAACAAAACTTTAAGCTAGAATACCTAAATTTATGCATCCCGATAATTTATCCTCTTCAAAGTTGACCTATTGGGATTTGAAGTCCACAAATCATCTTGGAAACAATTTTTGAAGCATATCAAGATTTTTTCACTTTCTTCAAGGGTGACAAAAGTATCTTCTGAGAATAAGTTTAATGTTTTACAACACTCAATCATTTGGAGCTAAAATTGGCAAAAATGTGGTTGATCAAACTGAGTAACTTTTTAAATGAGAGATAAGGGGTAACCATTAAAAAGATTATTTTCTTTGTTCAACTTTTAAACTGTCCTTAAAGACCATTCTAAAAGATAGTATTAATAGTTTTCTGAGGTGACTATTTTTAAAGATACCACATTCTAGAAAGATTGTCAGATTTGTTAACTTTGTAGGTACTTCTTATTTTTCTGTTCTAACAAATACTTCGTTATTTTCACCTAGAAAAATAAATACTTATGATCTATTTTATTCCTCTCATATTAGAATATATATACTTTTTAATCTGTTTTTTAAACTGCGGCTTCTGTATGATGAAACAGTCTAAAACTTGATGAGAAATTTTTTCACTCTGAAGTCTTAAGGGTGACAACTAGATTATAAAAATAACTCCATGTGAATGGATTTCTGTATGTGCTGTTGTCACTTATTGATACATGTATATTTCTTGTTTTCTGGTTAGATTTATTCTCCTGACCATACCAGCAGTAGTTTTCCATCAAATCCATCAACACCAGTTGGATCACCTTCACCTCTCACAGGTAGGCTTGTGTTTTATCTAACAACTTCACAACGTGTGGGGCTACTTAGAAATATTTCTAGTTTATTTCTCAACAAACTTTAATAAAAATTTGTGAAAAATCATTTAGATTTGACTATAAGAAAGCATGTAAAGAGAGCCTTCCTCTTGAATTCATTTTGGAGAATATTAAAATATTTGCTAATTTTGAATTATTTATTAATATCTTCCCTGATTCTTAATGTAATTTGTGATCATTTCTAAGAACAGTAGTTACAACAGGATAAAAATAAGACAAGGCAATTGGAATTAAGATAAAATATGGAGAAAGAATGAAATCAAAAATTTTTCTAAAGTAATTTTTTTAGAGACAGGGTCTTACTCTGTTGCCCTGGCTGGAGTGTAGTGGTATGGTCTTGGCCCAATGCAGCCTCCAACTCCTGGGCTCAAATGATGCTTCCACCTCAGCCTCCTGAGTAACTGGAACTACAGGTGTATGCCACCATGCCAAGCTAATCTTTTTACTTTATGTAGAGACTGGGTCTCATTATGTTGGCCAGCCTAGTCTTGAACCCCTGAGCTCAAGCATCCTCCCACCTTGGCCCCCCAAAATGCTGGGATTACAGGTGTCAGCCACCATACCCACCCCCTCCCCAAAATTGTTTTTATAAGATAGCATGTAAAATAAATAAGATTAGTTTATTTTAAAATACATGTAACTTCTTCCTTGTTCTCCACACTTACCATGTACAGCAGGTAAGATTCAAAGATGAATAACTACTTCTGCTAGATAGTCTGTTTTTATTTTTAGGTCAACTAAGTTATTTCACATTGAAAAAATTCTTGGGAATGATGTGGTTTTTCTGCTAAGGAAAGAACTCTCTGTGAAGGTGGATGAATATTGTTAGTGAAGATAAGTGGTTTACATTTGTTTTTATTTTGTTTTGTTCTGTTTGAGACCGAATCTCACTCTGTTGCCCAGGCTGAAGTGCAGTGGCGTAATCTCGGCTTACTGCCACCTCTACCTCCTGGGGTCACGGGATTTCCTGCCTCAGCTTCCCAAGTAGCTGGGATTGTAGGCACCCACCACCATACCCGGCTAATTTTTGTATTTTTTTGTAGAGATGAACTCCATGTGAATGGAGTTGGCCATGTTGGCCAGGCATGTCTCGAACTCCTGACCTCAAGTGATCCACCTGCTTCATCCTTCTCCCAAAGTGCTAGGATTACAGGCGTGACCTACTGCGCCCGGCCCACATTTTTTTTTTCCTTAATATTTTTCACATTAGTTTAGACAAGTTCTAAATACTATCCTATAGTATAAATTTGTTGAGACATGATTGATGTTATTGTAAACAGGATTTTTTTTTTATTTATTAGGAATAAATATATAAAAATGTTTAATATCTTTTAAGCTATGATTTTAAAACTTGAACTATATTTTTCTGAGCAGTGTTTGGAGAAAAGCTTTGCTGAAGAAAAAATAGATTGTTTTGAGGAAAAGGCATTAGGCAACTGGATAAAGTTATCGTATTCCTCCAACAACAGTTGAGGGAACAATTCTGTTTTCCTAATCAAGCCATTAGTTAAGTCCATGCAGTTTTGTTGTTGTTGTTAAGCCTTTTTGCATGGGCCATCACCTATGCTTTGTGTATTAGCCTTGTGGCTCTACTAAGAAGCATTCCGGTTTGGGGATGATGAACTGCTGGCAGCTGCTTTCAGCTATGAGCAGGTTCTGCCACTCTCCCAGACACCAGGGCTTCAGCTGTCTAGTAAAAGTTAAACAGCTGTTCCCCACATAGACAAGACTATGAAAGACCCATTGACTTAAAGTTGTTGTTTAGCAGAGCTGAAATTACAGGACGAAGGATGTAACTCTAACCCTACTCACCCTCTTTGCACAGTTTTACTAAAATTATCAATGTCATTTTTGTCACAGCTTGTTTCACTTTCTCATCTGAGGTATCCGTATCAGCATTCCCACTACCTCTCCTTGTCTGTCTAGTAAGATAGCTGCCAAAGTATCCTTTGGTTTTAATGAACACTGAGTAGGAAGGCAGGCCATGGCAGAGCTCAGCATCTATGAAGGGTCATCAGTCAAGTGCAGAATCCAAGATTTAGACATTTTCCAAAAACCTAGTGGTCACAAGTAAAATCTCACATTTCCTCCTTCATCTTTATTTGATATTTAATGGGTGATGCTCTCTTTTTCTCTTTAATTCAGGTTGTTAATGAAAATCTGGACTGTTGAATTATGTAATGAAGGCTTCTTTTTCAATTCAGCAGTCATAATCAAAGAAAAGTACTTTCACATACTTGTGTTGAAACAGCAAATCAAAGACTGATTTTAAGCAGGTCCATCTCTCCTGTCTCCTGTATCTATGGTTCTTACCTAAACGCACATACACCCCTGCCCACCCATAGCAGGGCAGAGATGAGATGGAAAGAAGAAAGGAAAGCACTGTGTGATAAAATATTCACTGTCAAAGGGAGAAGGAAAAGAATAAGAGCAAACCAGAGCTCCTATATAAATATGTGGACATTATTTTGCATCTTGTGTGGCAATGGCCTGTTATCTAGAATAAAAAATTCTGCCCACTGTGTGGGTGGAATTCTCCACACTTGCCCTATTCCTTATGCTTTTGAGCATCAGTTAGACTTAGCACAAGTCTTTTAAAGATAGATACACATGTGCAGAGCCACATAAGCAGCTTCTAAGGCTATCATTCTTTAAATCCCCAATGTTTTCCTTGGAAACTTTTCAGGTCAAGAGCATACATTTCTACACAGAGAATGCTTAGGAGGAAAGTTCTGAGATATTGTATCAGTTAGGATGCTTTAGGCTAAAACGAAAAGAAACTCTTGTCTCAGCTGGACTGAACAGTAAGAGGATTTATAATCTTGTGTGGTGAGGTCCTGGCCGCCTATGTCAGGGCTCATGCTCTACTTTGCAGTTCTTCCTCAGGCTGGTAGAAAGACAGTGTGGTTCAAGGTACTACATGCAGACGTAACAATCTCCAATAGATGAAAAAAGGACCATCTCTCTTTTTTTTTTTTTTTTCAGTTAAAAATTCCCTAATTTTTTATTCCCGGTGCCACTACCACAATTTACAGGGCAATATGACTGATGTAGTGAAAAGAAAAAGGCAAAACTACAACAGATAAAAGACCTCAGGAATATACATCTTATTGTCACTACATTGCATTAGTCAGTAGCTACACTTTTTGCAAACTGGCTATGACAGTCCCGAACAAGAAGGGTTTCCTGTTTAAGCTGCAGTAACTTTTCTGACTATGGATCATTGTTCCTT
The DNA here is from genome assembly GCF_008728515.1 of Papio anubis. Taxonomy (NCBI): domain Eukaryota; kingdom Metazoa; phylum Chordata; class Mammalia; order Primates; family Cercopithecidae; genus Papio; species Papio anubis. The sequence goes on from NC_044982.1 coordinate 131,570,783, forward strand.
CTGTGGCAGATTTTTACAGTTCCTCTAATGCATTTGGGACAACTGTCTCAACGTAACCTACAGCTTTCCTGACAACTCCTTGTTCTCTCTCCTGCTAAGAACTGTAGCCCTTTTCTGCTGTTTTTAGAACCTTCTGCTACCATATCCACCACTTTGACCACCATAGGGAATGCCTGAGCTTCTTCCACCAAAACTGCCCCCTTTCATGGGTTCATAGTTTGATTGCTGTTGTTCACTGTAATTCCCAAAATCATTATAGTTTCCACCACCACCATAGTTACCACCGTCAAAGTTTCCTCCATCACTCCACCACCACCACCATATCCTTGGTCCATCACCGTCATAGCCCCCTCTACTACTATAACCAGGAATACCAATATAGTTGCCACCATCACCTCCAAATGCATTATATCCACCATCACCTCCTCCATAACTACCTCTGCTGCCACCACCTTCACCACCATAGCCTTCTCTTCCACCAAAGTTTCCACCACAGCCAAAATTACCTCCACCACCTCCAAAGTTTCCTCCATAATAAAATTGCCAGATCTACCTCTATGACCTCTTTGTTATCCAGCAGACTTCATCTCTTGTTTAGAAAGGACCTTTTTTACTTCACAGTTATGCCCATTAATACTATGGTGGTATTTCCTTTTTTTGTTTTGTTTTTTGTTTTTTTTGAGACGGAGTCTCACTCTGTCGTCCAGGCTGGAGTACAGTGGCCGGATCTCGGCTCACTGCAAGCTCTGCCTCCTGGGTTTACGCCATTCTCCTGCCTCAGCCTCCCGAGTAGCTGGGACTACAGGTGCCCGCCACCTCGCCCGGCTAGTTTTTTTGTATTTTTTAGTAGAGACGGGGTTTCACCATGTTAGCCAGGATGGTCTCGATCTCCTGACCTCGTGATCCGCCCGCCTGGGCCTCCCAAAGTGCTGGGATTACAGGCTTGAGCCACCGCGCCCGGCCCGTGTGGTGGTATTTCTGAACAACAGTTTTATCAACTGTATCATGATCATCAAAAGTTAATGAAGCAAATCCTCTCTTTTTTCCACTCTGCCTGTCTTCCCTAACGTCTGCGGTTTCAATCTTGCCATACTTCTCAAAGTAGTCTCTCAAATTATATTCTTCTGTTTCTTCTTTAATACGACCAACAAAAGTTTTCTTCACTGTTAGATGGGCACCAGACTTTACAGAATCCTCTGTAGAAGCAGCTCTCTTTGGTTCCACTACACACCTATCAGCCTTGTGTGGTCTAGCACACCTTGCTGCCTCCACCTCTTTAACACAAGAATAAGTCACAAAACCAAAGCCCCTGGAACGTTTTGTTTGGGGTCTCATTACCACACAATCTGTGAGTGTGCCCCATTTCTCAAAATGTCTCTTAAACTATCATCTGTAGTTTCAAAGCTCAGACCACCATAAAAAGTTTTCTCAAAAGCTCTGGTTCCTTTGAATCATGGCCGTCTTCCCCCACCACCCACCCCCACAGTGGTGGCAACGGCCGGAGGGCTGGGGGCCACCAGGCAGCAGTTTTACCTTCATTTTGAGACCAGATGACCGGACTCACCTCTTCCAACTCAAGTTCAGTATCCCATCTATTTCTTTTAAGAGTCTTTTAAAAATTATTTTAAGGATCCTTTTCCAGAAGCCTCTTAAACAGATTTCCCCTTATGTCTTATTGGCCAGCACTGGGCCTAATGCAGGTACTTGCAACAGAAATGGTGCCACCATGTTTATCTTAGCATCCAGATTTATCCCTAGGGCTAAGAACAGAATTGCTCTCTCCTGGTTCCTATTAGGAAAGGACAGACCCATCTCCCACACCCCTTGTGAACAAAATCAGTGCTCTCGCCACAAGATAGAAGAGAGGAATGGCTTTGTTTACTACAGTTATTTAGGAAAAGATGAGCATTTGCAGTAAGAGAATAAGTTTACTAAGGGAGCTTGGAAGGCAAACGAGCAAAGTCTTCCTTTGCCTTTCATTACCTCCTTCTGGAATATAAGTGAATAAAAGTTCAATAATTGTAGTACTCAATAGTAATCTTCAGAGCATTCACAGAAAAAAATAAAAATGAGAGAAAGAGAAATTCTAATCAATTCTACTAATTGATGAGCTACTTATTTTTATTACCTGTCAGACTGCCTGATGTTAAGTCAGTTACCTGACTTCAGCATGCTTTAACAAAGTGCGTTACACTAGAACAGGCCAGCCTGTAATAAAAACAAAGTAAGTTTAAGTGTATCTAAATTTTTTCCCAGTTTAATGAGTTACACATTGAAGATAGACCTTTGTACAGTTTTTTAAGAGCACCAAAAATTATCTAGATGATTTATTACCCGAGTAATTTAGTGTGCACATCTGATTCCTCAATATTAAGCTAGTGAAGAATCACAAAAACTGCATGTTTTGCAAAAGCAGATGCATGCTGACAATTCTGAGGCATTTGAACATAAAACTTGTGTTAATGTTGCACACAAAGTAAGTAATTTGATGATCAGGCTCCTATTACAAGGGACTTACGGAAGGAGTAGAACAAAATGATTGAAAAGTAAAGTATTACCAACATTAAGATAAATTCTTTTTTAATAATTAAAGGTATTTTTCAAAATCGATTATGATTAAACTGGTCACCTAAAATTCATAATTCTACATCAGTGCTTAGAAAGAAGTAATGCACTGAAATTAGCAGTAAGGTGTTGGCTGGTTGTTTTTATATATTTTGCATATAGTCAGTTACTGAGATTTTCTGGTTGATCAGTTCAGCCTTTTAATTATAAAATTAGCCCACAAGTTTTTGAAGCAATGAGCAATTTTAGATTGTCCATAATTTGTTTGTAGTTGATTTATGATTACATTTGTATGTCTAGCAAGAAGCCTTTAATGGTCCTCAAAATAATTTGTTCATAATTTGCTTGTAAGTAAAAAAAAAAATTAACTGAAGTGCATATTTTTTCTCACAATTTTAGTATTTAAAGTGTATTTATGTAATCATAACAGTATGCATATAATTGTGAAATATAATCAGGTTATGAAGAATCTGTATCCAACTTTTCATCTTGCAAAATGTATATAATTGATGAATACAGTTACTACATTGTTTCATAAATAGTCTTGTTCAGCTAAAATGAACTATAATAGTTCTAATTTACCTCAAGTTTTTCTAAGACAAATAAATTGTAGTGTCACATTAACTTCCTAAATATGGCAAATTGACCTGCAATAAAAGGTTCTAGAGTGAGACAAATTAAACCTTCAACTTCCAACTTTGATTTCTAATATAATTCAAATTGTCACTGAAGCTTTTATTAAGAACAAAAATATATATTTAATTAAATAGTCTTTATTCTGTAAATGACTTATTTTCAGATGCACAATCATGAAATAATGAAGATTTTGATCAGTTGTTTTTGTCTTTTTGCTTTTAAAGGTGTTTTCACAAGACCATTAAAACATTGCCTTCTGTCTAACATGGATGAATTTTTTTTTATGCTTTTCTTTTTATACTCTGAACTTGTATCTTTTCTTTTTCTATCTTTATTTTTTTAATTAGATTTCTACTTTTCTAACATCACAGGATAAACAACATCTTACAGAAGTTTTTATAATATTTTCCTAGTTAATGTATTTGGTATAAACTATTTTGGGAAATTTTTAAACAGATGACCCCAAGATCATTTAGAATCATGGGAAATTTATTCATCTGTGTATTGCTAAAGGCACAATCAGTTAATATTACCCCTTGGTAAGGCAGTTTGTCCTTATGTTAATTTATGTATACCCTTTGATTCAGAAATGATAACTATCCTCAAAACATCCTTTCCCCTGGGGGAAAAAAACTCAGAGTAATGTTTACTTATATCACTGTTCATAATAGCCGAGTGATAACAACCAAAATGTCTAGCAGTGAAACAGTAGTGGCTAAGCAAATTAGGTGTAGAAGCCAGGCACAATGGCTCGCGCCAGTAATTCCACCACTTTGTGAGGCTGAGGCTGGCGGATCACTTAAGGTCAGGAGTTCGAGACCAGCCTGGCCAACATGGTGAAACCTCGTCTCTACTGAAAATACAAAAATTAACTTGGTGTGGTGGTGTGTGCCTGTAATCCCAGCTACTTGGGAGGCTGAGGCAGGAGAATCGCTTGAACCTGGATGGTAGAGGTTGCAGTGAGTCAAGATGGCACTAGTGCACTACAGCCCAGGCAACAGAGCGAGATGCCATCTCAAAAAAAAAAAGAAAAAGGCCAGGCGCGGTGGCTCAAGCCTATAATCCCAGCACTTTGGGAGGCCGAGACGGGCGGATAACAAGGTCAGGAGATCGAGACCATCCTGGCTAACACGGTGAAACCCCATCTCTACTAAAAAATACAAAAAAAAAGCTAGCTGGGTGAGGTGGTGGGCGCCTGTAGTCCCAGCTACTTGGGAGGCTGAGGGAGGAGAATGGCGTAAACCCGGGAGGTGGAGCTTGCAGTGAGCCGAGATCTGGCCCACTGCACTCTGGCCTGGACGACAGAGCGAGACTCCGTCTCAAAAAAAAAAAATTAGCCAGCATGGTGGCACACGCTTGTAATCCCAGCTACTCAGGAGGCAGAGGCAGGAGAATCACTTGAACTCAGGAGGTAGAGGTTGCAGTGAGCCAAGATCGTGCCGCTGCACGCCAGCCTGAGCGACAGTGAGACTCCATCTCAAAAAAACAAAAAACAAAAACAAACAAAAAGAACTAAGTGTAGAGAATAAGGGGAGTATTAATGTAGTCGTTAATAGTATTACCAAAATTTCTGTACAATGCTAGAGGAAGGGGGACAGAATTTTAAAAGTGTGTACATTGTAAGTGCATTTTCTCAAGATACATAGGCGTGTGGAATAAGTCTAAAGAATGTGCAAACATAAAGGTAGCTGTATTTTAAATTACAGGGTTTTTTTTTTTATTCTGTTTTCTCAGCTCCCTACATTTTTTTTTATTAATAATGAAAGATTTTTGAAAATGTATTGGGCTTATAAGTAGCCAATACTGTGCTGAAGGCTGAACAAAAATATTCATGTAAATTTATTTAGTTATTCAGTATCTTTACCCTTTCCTTCACAACATTATCAAGATCACTGAGTTAACCCAGGTGTGTGGGTACTTTTGGGTTTTAACAGGTACCAGTCAGTGGCCCAGACCTGGAGGGCAAGCACCTTCATCCCCAAGCTATGAAAACTCACTCCACTCCCTGGTAAGAGCCTCTTATACACCAATTTTATCTGATAGCTTAGAGTTTGTTTGTTTTTAGTAAATCTGGCATAACAGTAAAGAAACAGTAGGCTAGCATTGCACACGAATTCTTTGCTAACAAATGGCTGATTCAGTTGAACAATATAAGACACATTGGGTATGCCTTTTGCCATCTGTTCTTTGGGACCTCAGGCTTCTGGTGTCAGGACAGCTGATGTTAAAATTTTGTTAGGAGGATTTTTGTTTCTTTGACAAATCTAGGGCTTAATCATTCTATACTTCTATGTCTACATATAAAGGGAAACTTTTTTTAAAAAGACAAGTAAAAGCAAGAGAATTTAATCCAGCAATGCAAAATTTTTACCCTTTTGTATTTTACCCTTTCTCATAATACTGTGTGTGGTTTATTACATTTCCATTAAAAATTTTAAGTGAATACCAGTGTTTTTTGTCATGAAAGTGTTATTTGCCATGTTTTCTTGTGGGAAAAAAAAAGTGTATTGTGCAAATCATACAAGCAAAACATTATTTAACAAGGCAGTAAAGGAACCTTCTAGATACTTGAGCGTGAAGAATTTGTGGGAGAATGTTGACTACTGTTGCTTTTGTATACTTGTATTTGTAACCCAGAATTACACGGTATAATAAAAACAAAATAAGGATGATTTGATGGAATGCTAAGTCATGCTCTCATTCGTAATTCCAGGTTGCAAAGAGAAACATTCTTTTTCTGTGACTAACAGAACATTTTAAATTGAAGGAACATTTGCTTCTCATGTATTTTGCAAGCAATTATAAGCAATGTGTGCTGTTTAGATGCTAACCTCGTAACTTCCCTGTTGAACCCCAGCCTTTTCATATCTTAATAAAATAGATCTCGCACGTCTTGGCGTTAACTTTACTAACATGTTATGCTGACATGCATATCAGCTATTTCCTCATCTCTTTTGGAGTTAATCTTAACCTGTGCTTTGCCTCCTGTTCTGTCTTGACTTTGCCAGAAAAATCGAGTTGAGCAGCAACTTCACGAGCATTTGCAAGATGCAATGTCCTTCTTAAAGGATGTCTGTGAGGTACTATTTCTTTTAGATGGTGCCTTTTTTGTGTTTCAATTAATTATACTTCCCATTATTCATTTAAAATCTTTAAGTTGTACAGACTCCAGTCTTTAAAAATCAAACAATTGACTATTTCAGTTTTTATCATAGTATATAGGAATACTTTTGTCTCTTATGTTGTTGAAAGTGATCCTTTTTAAAACAGCTCTACTGGCATGTGCTTTTGATTTTTTTAATTCTAATATGTTTGTGTATGGGGCATGTGTGTATCCACACACAGACAATACCATTTATTTAGTTTTGTCAAAGAACATATCTGGATGTGTTCACCATATAAGATACATGTGCTTTATATACTTAAGACAAAATTAAAACTTAAACTTACTGGATTTGAGGTCCCTTCCCCAAATTGCCATCATTCAAAGATCAGTATTAAAATATAGGTTGTACTTTTTTTTTTTTTTTTTTTTTTAGCAACTCTTATTGAGAAATGACATAGTATCCTTCATCTTTTGTAGAGGCTAAAAGAAATAACCTCATGGTAGTTTGGTAAATTCATTTTATAAAGCAGTGAGTTGTTTCTGAAGCTTTGAAAATTTAGCATAATCTACAGACAGATAGGCTTTTTTTGCTGTTGATTTATAGTTCAGGTGGTTGCTTTTGAAGCTACTTGATACTGCATTTCACTTGCTATCTTCCACATATCACATAGTAGGAAACATAGCAGTTAATTAATCTAACAGATGCCAGCAATAACCTCCATGTTTTTTTTAATCCATACAGCAGTCTCGAATGGAGGATCGTTTAGACAGACTGGATGATGCAATCCATGTGCTGCGGAACCATGCTGTGGGACCTTCCACCAGTTTGCCTACTGGTCACAGTGATATACACAGTTTATTGGGACCATCCCATAATGCACCAATTGGAAGCCTCAATTCAAACTATGGAGGATCAAGCCTTGTTGCAAGCAGTCGATCAACTTCAATGGTAAAATCGTGCTCATCTTTTTTGTAGTAAACCCTAAAGATTGTTGTCCTAAATGTCTTTAATGAAATCTTTGGGAAGAGGATCTTTCCGAAAGGAAGGTAAAGACTGACTTTTCAGAATTTTCTTTGCTGTCTAAGTATTAGTCCATAAAATCTTCTTGTGACCTTGTGCAAAAAGCAGAAGCTTTCTACAAAGATCATTTTTAGCTTAAACTTGGATTTTTTTCCAGATATGTAATAATTGGCACCACAGTTTTTGCCTTGAAATAGTGCATAGGAAATCTGAATAGCAAGAGGTCTGGTCTAGAAAGGTTGTTTATTGTAATTTAGAACCAGCCTTCAATGGTAGAAAGAATGTGAAACTGTAATTTATACAGGTCCAAATTTAAACTTTATTCCCAAACTTGGTGGGGAGGTAGTTTTAAGAATGGCTGTAATTTCAGTAATAAATAAAGGAAACAATTTTAGATTAACCCACAAAGAGAATTTTTAAGAACTCAGTCCATCTTTTAAAAAAAAATGGTAATTTTTTAGAGGGGATGTTCATTCTACAGCCATACACATCAAAAATTCTGTGTTTACCATCTTACATTATTTTTTATTCAAATTATCTTTTAAAGAAATGAAATTCTTTTTGAACCTGATATTTTAAACTTATACCATGTGTTTGCATGTTTATGGCATGATTTTTAAGGTTCATTGCATGCTGTGAAATGTTCTTCTACGAAGCAGATTTTTAGGTGTAAACCATGTGATGAAGGCTAAAACTTACCTATCATCAAAATAATTATACGCCCCAAATGCTGAAGGCTTGTATTCTGTAAGATAGGATTGGTTCCAGATTTTCACACTCACATATCATACACATACATATATACTCATTTTTGAGCCTCTGAAGTTAAACATCACACAAGGCTGCCTATTTTCAGCAGCATGGGTAACATTAGATGCCTGTTTTATGTTCCTTTGTTTTTTTTAATGTCAGGAAATCTTGAAAATCAGTCTCCTTTTAAAGTACTTTTTATTGCTATTGATAAGCTAATATGTGTTAAAACATATGTAAGTTATTAAACTAGTAGAATGGGGAAATGTCACATGGCTCGCACCTGTAATCCCAGCACTTTGGGAGGCCAAGGCGGGAGGATTGCTTGGAGTTCTAAGACTAGCCTGGGCAACAAAGTAAGACCCCCATGTCTACAAAAAATAAAAAAAAGTTAGCCTGGCACAGAGGCGTGTGCCTGTGGTCCCAGCTACATGGAAGGCTTAGGTGGGAGAATCTCTGGATCCCAGGAGGTCAAGGCTGCAGTGAGCCATGTTCGTGCTACTGCACTCCAGCCTTGGCAATAGAGCGAGACCCTGTCTCACCAAAAAAAAAAGAAAGAAAAAAAAATATGATTTTATGGTATAATTAAAGGAATTTGTTACAAATATGAATGCAGAATATTAATAATTTGTTGAAATACTGTTTATCCTTATTTAGAAGCATGACTTCAAAATCAATATGCTTGAATTTTAAGTTAGTCTCAGCAGCAATATTTGCAGTTCTTATTCCTTACCTCTTAATGATTTTTTAATTATTCACTTTTACTAGCTTACTGCTCCAATTCCAACTTATCAGCTACAGTATTTAATATGTATCTGGCTCCTCCCAGTTGGAGTTTGCATAAAATGGGACTTCTGTCTTGAGAAAGTTGTTTTTTTACCAATTTCAAATATTCCATAATAGGAAGGGAGACTTATCAAAATCTAGTCCTCCAAAGCCACCTAAAAACCTAATGCATTTTAGTAGGACTGTTAGAGGGAAAAATTCTTTCATTGGATGGCACCCTAAAACTTATAACTAAGAAAGTAGCTCCCACTATATGCTGAAGGAATGTACTGCCCACTTCAGAACAACAACAGAAGGTCTGGCAGGGATAGTTTTTTTGTTTGTTTTTTGAGATGGAGTCTCGCTCTGTCACCCAGGCTGGAGTGCAATGGCGTGACCTCGGCTCACTACAACCTCTGCCTCCCAGATTCAAGTGATTCTCCTGCCTCAGCCTCCTGAATAGCTGGGATTATAGACACCCGCCACCACATCCAGCTAATTTTTCTATTTTGAGTAGAGATGGGGTTTCACCATATTGACCAGGCTGGTCTCGAACTCCTGACCTTGTGATCCACCCAGCTTGGCCTCCCAAAGTGCTGGGATTACAGGCGTGAGCCACTGCACCCAGCCAGAGATATTCTTAAAAAGAAAAAAATCTCAAAGTAGTCTAGAAAAAATGGTCTCCTGAGACGTGAGGTGAGTCTGGCTTAGTCTGAGCTGCAACATTAGTGCCACAGCAGCTAGCCCAAGCTGTTGTTCAGTGTGTCTATCACGGCCTTCTCTTCAGTCCTTACCACCTCAGTGGGTACAGAGCTGTGGAAAATCTGCCAGAAATCATCTGCTATTTTCATCTCATCCAGACACAATCAGTAATACTTTTAGCAGTGGAGATAAGATGTACCTGCCAGGCTTAGCCTCAAAATATAAAGTTATTAGCTGACAAAATCTGACACTGTTAGGTGAGTCAGTATTCATCTCCTGTCCTTCTGAAGTAAGCCTTTTAGCTGCTGAGTCCTCAGTTCTCAGCTTCAGCAAAAAGACCAAAGGATGGAATGAAAGGAAGATTAGTCTGCCACTGACTATTCCCTCAGAGTCGTAGGCATCTTACTGAGGAAGACTGTCTTATCGTGGTGGTTCTTTTCCATGTCTGAGGACTTCCATTAGTACTACTGGGATCCCTTTGTTTACATGCTCAGCACCCACCTGTATGGCATCAACTCTTCATATTCTTGCAGAGTGTGTGATTTTGGGAGCACGTTTTTGTAACTCTTGCCAGCTGTCTCCAAGAGTTAATCTCCAGCTTTTATTTTCCCCTGGTCACAACCATACATCCTCCTAACTGATCATGAATAAGAAATAATGTGGTTTTACATTCTGGAATCAATTCCCCCCCCTCCCTCCCCGCCTTGTTTTTTGTCTCTTTCAACTTTCCAGAAGTTTGTCTATCTTTTTTTTCATTCGCATAAGTTAAAAAGAAAAAAATCTCAAAGTAGTCTAGAAAAAATGGTCTCCTGAGACATGAGGTGAGTCTGGCTTAGTCTGAGCTGCAACATTAGTGCCACAGCAACTAGCCCAAGCTGTTGTTCAGTGTGTTTTAGGCTCCTGATAATGGAGGCTACATGGCCAAACTTACAAAGTGATCACAGACACACTTGTTGATCAGCAATTTTGTACCACCGTGTAGAATTCATGAGGTCAGCTGCTTTCAAAAACATTTGCTTTTCATTATTCCATTTGTTTATTGCAGAGAATAGAATTATTCTGATAAATGTAGGTCTTTTCACGACCTCCACAGAACATTCAGATGACATTTTTGTTATAATGGAACTTTATCCTAATGGGCAGAATCCTAATTGTAGGGTTTAAATATATCACTTTTCCTCCAAGTATTTAGAAAAGGGTTCAATATGCTTTTTCTATAAAGGGCCAGAGAGTAAATATTTTCAGCTTTGTAGGCTATATAGTCTCTGTCACAACTACTTAACTCTGACAATATAATATGAAAGCAGCTATAGACAATATGAAAACAGATGGGCATGGATGTATTCCAATAAAATTTTATTTACAAAAACAAGCTCCTTTATTTACAAAAACACAGGTCAAGATTTGGCTACAGGCCAGACCTTGGGAATTCCTGATTTATAACATAAATTGGCACCCCAGCAGATATAATGGGGCTAGCATGTTTTTCTTTTTCTTGGAGCCTATAACATTTGGCTTATGTTCATGAGTAGTTTGAGAGTTTTGTTGAAGTAATTGTAATACTTGAGGCGAGCCAAGACACACTGATAGTGGAAGAGTAAGAGTTGATGGCAGGATAAAAGTGGTACAGGCCAGGCATGTAGTTCACACCTGTGATCTCAGCACTTTGGGAGGCCAAGCTGGGTGGATTGCTAGAAGCAGGAGTTTGAAACCAACCTAGACAACAAAGTGAGAACCTGTGTCTACAAAAAAAAATTTTAATTAAGTGAGCATGGTGCCATACACCAGTGGTCCCAGCTACTCAGAAGGAGGCTGAGCCAAGAGGATTGCTTGAGCTCAGAAGTTTGAGGCTGTAGTGAGCTATGATCATACCACTGCACTTGAGCCTGGACAACAGAGTGAGACCCTGTCTCTTAAAAAATATATATATATATATAAATTTATTTATATGTATAATATATATTTAGATTAGATAGATAGATAGATAGATAGATAGATAGATAGATAGATAGATAGATAGATAGATAGATAGATTAGATAGATAGAGGTACAGACAGGTCAGCTCCCAGTCTGCAGTACAGACAAGTCAGTGATCAAGGTTGCTAGCAGTGTAAAGTTTACTCGGACACAGTAACCATTTGGCCAAGCATTTCCTTGTCCTCATTAGTATTTGATATTGATATGTCATTTAAATTTTAAAACACGAAATCAAGAGTTTTTAAAACTATTGAAATGTCAGCATTTGGCTTTAGTTTTGTTCCCATTTATTTAGCTAAGGCTAAACTTTTAGAATAAACTACTGAGAAGAAAAATTTTTTAGTAGAAAACTGAAAATAAAAGGAATCACGAATTTTAGCAATGTATGGTGGCTTACACCTGTAATCCCAGCACTTTGGGAGGCTAAGGTGGAACTATTGCTTCAGCCTAGGAGTTCAAGACCAGCCTGGGCAACATGGGGAGACCTCATCTTAGCCATATGTGGTGGCTCATGCCTATAATCCCAGGTACTTGCGAGGAAGAGGTGAGAGGATCACTTGTTCCAGGAGTTCAAGGCTGCAGTGATCCGTGATCACACTACCACACTTCATCCTGAGTGACAGAGTGAGATTCTGTATCAATTTTAAAAAAAGAGAGAATCATGAATTTCATTTGAGCATTTCAAAGAGCTCTCTGCAGTATAAAGTTTGTGTACATCCCATCGATTTATGGCTGTAATACCTAAGTACCTAGGCCCAACAAGATAACTCCATCGAAGTACCTTTCTCTTTAATGAAAAGTACTGTTATTTCTCAATCAGACAGTAACTTCAACTTCAAACCAAAACTAAATGAAATTCGAAGCATTTTGTACTAATGGAAACTTGATGCAGATCTAAAACAGTTTATTATTCATGACATAGGATAAAATTTTATCTGTGAGATCTTTTGATTTCATTGTTACAAGTCCTGATAAAATTTAATCCAGGCATTTCTCTTAGTTTTTGGTATTGCTTGGGTTTTTTGTTGTTAAGTGGTGGTTAAAGAAGTGACATATTCTTGTATGAGAGCATAGTAAATAATGTTAAATTATAAAATGTAAGTCTGCCATATACAATCATTTAAAAATATAAATCATATCTGTTTTCTGAATTTTAAAGCAGTTAGAGAAACTATATGTTTCTTAGTTACAGGAGACTTAAGACTAAGTAAAGACTGATAGGCAAATAGGGTAATATTTTATTCAAAATTATCTTGGCATTTTTGTCATTTATCAAAATAAATTTGAAATCATTTTAATCTTCCATTTGGACAGTATTTAATTTTAGTAAAGGGGTTTGTAATACAGTAGAAGTTGTGTGTCTATGTTTCAACTGAGTAGAAGGATTTTACTTTTAACCACTCTTTTACTCTTTCCAAGTAATTTTTCCTAAATGGGCAATTTTTAAAATTTTTATTTTTATTAAGACTACATTATAGTGCTTTTTAAGGCTTTTGGTAACATTTTAAAATTCACAATTGTTCAAAATGGCAACTTTTTTTAAATTTGAAAAACGTAGAGGTGATACATTTATGGAAATATTTAAAAGGAACCATAACAAATGTAATACTACCAAGTTTCTAGTAAAACCTCTCTTCAGATAAATCAAAATCTTGGAGTAGGCAGTATATAAAGATCCTTTAACCAATCTGTAAATTAATAGTGATTAATTTAAATCATTAGTATTCAGTGAATAGTACAAATTGAACAAATTATTAGAATAGAATTCAAAATCAAGAGGAATTCATACTGTTTTTCAGTTTGTCCCTTAATTCACAAGACCTCTTATTAATCAACTAATTAGATTTAACATTTTTCCATTGTGAGTGCTAAAGCCATTGGCCAAATTAAATGGAAACAAGTCCATTGTTGGGTGCTCCCAGAAAAGTAAGGCCATACATAGATTGCGAAGATTGAGTATGCAGGATGGTGTCATTTAATGGCATGGGCCTTTTATTCTGAACTGGAGCTCTTCATAATCATTGAAACATAGAGGGTAGCAGGCCTTGGGGTTTGCCTTGCCCTGCTACTCCCCCAACAGCCGCAGCCTGTCAGCTGTATGCTAACGAGGTGAACAATTAAACTGAGTCCTATCTGGCTGGCCCCACAGGCTCTAGGCTCAGACAAAGAACTGTTTATACACCTGTTGTATGTGTAGACAGAGCCATTTGAATGTGGAGCTGCAGATTAAAGGGAAGACTTGGGAGCCCAGGAGAGCAAGGGTTAAAGAGAACTATAAGAACTGTGAAAGTCAAATTCTCCAGAAAATATATGAGGGCCATTTGCAAGGGGAATCAAGTTACAAAGAAAAAGTTCCTGCTAACTTCATTAACATGAAAAACTCCAGACTTCAAGCCTTCTTCTAGTCTGAGGCCTTTTTTTTAAAGGCTTATATTTTTGCTGTGTGTGCCAATTAAATTTTTTCTTTTGTAAACTATGTTTAAGTTCATGTGAGAAAATACTTAGTTTGTATTATTCTATAGTGTAAAAATATTTGCTGGTGTTTCTGTTGCAAAACAAATCTAGCACCCTTTCTGATTTTCCTTAAGGGAAAAGTAAAATTTCTAAGATTTATTATTTAGATAATGATCAGACATTTTTTTAACAGTTGAGTTTTTAAAAAATCAAAGAATTATTTATACTGATGAAGTAAAAGGAAATCAGAATTCAGCAGATGCATCATCACTTAGATAAGTGAAAATTCAATTTGTTACTGTCAGTAGTATTGCCTTACATAGCTATAAAATGTCTCACATGTGTAACATACACTAAGTATACATATGTTTAAAATTTAAATTTTAGAAGGCTATTTCCTTTTAAATTACTTGATGTGATAGTTCAAAATGTTATGTAAAAACAGAATTAGCACATATTGCCAGGGATCATCGAAGTTTCAAGTCCACATTATTATAAATACAAATACACCTCAGCTTTTACTTTAACTTACAATTATTTCCCCAGCCCATCAAAATTCTCCTAGATGTATTTAATCTTTAGAGTAGGCCTTATCTTCCAAGGTTCCAAAGAATTTGCAGCCATATATTGTGTTTGCCCATATCTATTTTTATAAAATGGGATTTTGAACTTCCTTTCCTCTTAGATCACTGAGTACTTCATAGTAAGAAAGCACCCTCGTTCGTTAAGAATAAACAAGACCATGATACCCTTGAAACAGAATTTCTTGAAACATTTTAAAAATAATTTGCTCTCTTAAATACAATTTTCACAGTCCATTTCTTTGCTGATTGTTAGGTTGAGTACTTCAGATTCTTCTCAAGTTTTTTAGGGGAACAACTAAATACTGAAACTTTCTGAAAGTGGGAAGTGGGATGGAAGTCTGCCATAGTTTCTGTGGTCCCTTCCCAGCTTTAAGATTTTGTGATTCCAGTACATGGTGAAATTGTGTGGTTTAGGAAAAGGGTGTAGTGGATGCATGATTATTACCTAAGGGAGTAGTGACACAAATAGTGCTCAGCAATGACCAATCCTAAAATCGTTTTAAAAGTAACTATTGAATTAAATTTTAAAATCCACTAAATGGGCTTCTTAAAAATAAAGATGAGAATAAGTGTAAAACACAAACATTTCTTAGAAAGTATGGTGGAAGAACGAATCTATTCTAATTAGATCTACTACCAAATGACCTGTATTACCTAAAATTTTGCTTTGGTTCCTTTTGTTTAGCTCACAGAAAAACCAAAGGATAGACTCGCATAGGGGTATTTGTTCCTCTTAGGGTAAAATCATACAAAGTCATGGAAGATAAAAGCTATATTAATTACTCAAGAGGGATTCAAAGCTTGGCAGTTTACTAGGATTGAAGGATTTATTGAAAAACAGTGGTTCTCATGTATAACTCCAGGCAATAAACCTATTTAATTAAAAACTTAATCTTCTAGTTGACACGTCTGCTACTATTCTAATAAAAACTTCATCTGTAACAAGTTTTTCTATGTATATTAATATTGCAATAGCTGACTGTTTGATGGTGTTTGCATGCTTTAGCTTTTCTGTTTCAGGTTAACTGTGACTCATATAAGTTTGATTAAAGCTGAAAATAAAAATACATGCCAATTTTGGTGCCTAGCAATGCACAACTTTTGTTTAGTTCTTTTGTTGTTGTTGTTTGTTTTTTTGTTTGTTCGTTTTGTTTTGTTTTTGAGACAGAGTCTTGCTCTGTTGCCCAGGCTGGAGTTCAGTGGCGCAATCTTGCTCACTGCAAGCTCCGCCTCCCAGGTTCACACCATCCTCCTGCCTCAGCCTCCCAAGTAGCTGGGACTACAGGCACCTGCTACCATGCGCAGCTAATTTTTTGTATTTTTAGTAGAGATAAGGTTTCACCATGTTAGCTAGGATGGTCTTGATTTCCTAACCTTGTGATCCGCCTGCCTCTGCCTCCCAGAGTGCTGGGATTACAGGTGTGAGCCACCGCGCCCGGCCTAAATTCTTTTAATTTTGTATTGCTTTTGTTGCTCTTTCAAAAATTTTGAAGGGAGACAGAGAAAAAATAAGATACTATATATGATAGAGGGGCACACTTAGATAAATACTACTATTGCTTGGAATGTAGAAGTATTTTGTTCAATGCCAGTTCATGCATACTTTAATGTATTTAGGTATTATATGAAATAGATTTTCCGACTGATTATATAGGATTATTAATAGACCCTATGATGTGTAGTGCATTGTGACTTATAGAATGCTTTATCAGCTCATTTGTTTCTCACAAACACCCTCTGTGGGATTTAAAATTTACAAATTAGAAGTTTCATCTTTAAAAAACAGTATGTGTTCTTTTGATTTAAAAGCAGTACTACTGTGAAGTATTAATATTTTGAAATTCTCCCCAAAAACCAGAATAATGACATCCAGAAAAAGTTGCTGAAATCAGATGAGTGATACTGTTTTCTCTATTAAACCAAGTAGAATAATTTGGACAGTTATTGCCCCTGAACTATCTTGATCATTTTTTTATTTTTGGGTTTTTGTGGATTTTCTTTAACTTTAGGTTGGAACTCATCGGGAAGACTCTGTCAGTCTCAATGGCAATCATTCAGTCCTGTCTAGTACAGTCACTACTTCAAGCACAGACCTGAACCATAAAACACAAGAAAATTATAGAGGTAACTATATTGTTGGTTTTCAGATTTAATGCAGACAGAGATATCATTTGAAACACTCTCACCTTTCTCACAGCTGGATTGACATCTGTGAATCAAAAGTCATTTAGGTGAGGGAATTCCAGATAGTACTGTGGAGAGCAGACATTTAGGGTTCCAACTGGCCCACCTAGGTTGACAATTACAGATACTTATTGGTGAATAGATCCACCTATAGACTATTGTTCAGTATTTACCAGTTATCTTTTACCTCTTCCTGTTCTGTCATGTCCCTCTTCCTCAGACATTTTCCCTCATGAATGTGTCTTCATGGTCCCTAGAGGCAGTGACAGATATTTCTGACTATACTGAGAGCTCTGAATGATGGAAGCTGTTGTTTTAGAGATTATCGTTTGATTGAAGAGACATACAGTTTCGATAAAAAACAAACTTGATCACTGCTCCAATAGAGCTTACAAATAAATGTGAAGATAGAGCACTTAAAAGTGCAAATAAGATCACCAAAATAAAGTTCTCCCAGTTACATTTAACCATGATGCCTATTTTACTGTGTATCCAGGAAGATGTTAAGCTTATGTCCTTTACCTCTGCAGCATCTTAGAAGTTAGTTTCTAAAATCCATTGTTTCTCATCCTTGTTCTTTTGTTAAATAGTGCCTGAAAGTGAGCATTAGACTGGTCATAGGGGTCAGACTTGTTCTTTTAAATATAAATGCTGTTAAAAAGCACAAGGATGTGGACATATTCTTTTCAGCTCTAAATAGTATACTTCCTACATCTTCAAACCTCCATCCTAACCCTGTAACTTCTAAGGATATTCACCAGCTAGAAAGCTTTTTATTGTCTTAGCTCTAATTCATAAATGCATCTCGTCTTTTATCTTTCCTTTGCCTCTTTGTTAGGTGGCTTGCAGAGTCAGTCTGGAACTGTTGTTACAACAGAAATCAAGACTGAAAACAAAGAAAAGGATGAAAACCTTCATGAACCTCCTTCATCAGATGACATGAAGTCAGATGATGAATCCTCCCAAAAAGACATCAAGGTTTCATCTAGAGGCAGAACAAGGTATTTGTTAGCATCCAGGTTTTAAATTTTACTCATTTTCCATAGGTAAAAATACTTGAGAAGTTGGGTGTCATGCATTTATTAACTGCCAGCTATGTTCTAGATATCGTGTTAGGATTTTTGTGTATCTTGTCTCAATCACCACATCATCCCTATAAAAGAGAAGTATATGAAGGTTTGATTTCAAAATTATGTTTTCCTTCATACTACACCATTTGAGGGACTATGTATAAAATATAATTATATCTCTTCGCTCAAGTTGCTTAGTCTGTTAGACAAGTAGAAGGTAAAATAGCTAAAAGAAGTTAAATTGTGTGTTACGGACATTTAGATTTTATCAATTAGTATTTGAATATGGTCAGGTGTCACTTAACGGGATATATTCTAAGAAATGCATTGCTAGGCAATTTCATCATTGTGCAAACATACAGTATACTTTCACAAACCTAACCTGTTCCTAGGCTGTGTACCTGTATACCATGTTACTGAACTGAGTGCTATAGGCAATTGTAACACAATGGTAAGAATTTATGTATCTAAACACCTAAAAGGCACAATAAAAATAAAAGATAAAAAATGGTACACCTGTATAGGGCACTTATCTTGAATAGAGCTTGCAGGACTCGAAATTGCTCTGGGTGATTCAATGAGCAGGTGGTGAGTGAATGTGAAGGCCTAGGACATTTCTGTACACTATTGTAGACTTTACAGACACTGTACATTTAGGCTATATTTCATTTATTAAAACATATTTCTCTTCGATAGTAAATTAACCTTAGCTTACTGTATGTCTTTTACTTTAAAAACTTTTACATTATTTTTAACTTTTTAACTCTTGTAGTGATAGCTTAAAACACAAACACATTATATAGCGATACAAAAATATTTTCTTTAAGTTCTTTTGTAAGCTTTTTTTGTTTTTTTGGTTTTTTTTGTTTTGTTTTGAGATGGAGTCTTGCTCTGTCACCCAGGCTGGAATGCAGTGGCATCATCTCAGATCACTGCAACCCCCGCCTCCTGGGTTCAAATGATTCTCCTGCCTCAGCCTACCAAGTAGCTGGGATTACAGGTACCCCTCACCACTGCAGGCTAATTTTTGTAGTTTTAGTAGAGACGGGGTTTCACCATGTTGGCCAGGCAAGTCTGGAACTCCTGACCGCAAGTGATCTGCCTACCTCAGCCTCCCAAAATGCTGGGATTACAGGCATGAGCGACCGTACCCGGCCTTTGTAAGCTTTTTTCTATTTAAATTTTTTTTTTTTACTTTTCAAACTTTTTTGTTAAAAAGTAAGACACAAACACACATGTTAGCCTAGGCCTCCACAAGGTCAAGATCATTAATATCACTGTCTTCCACCTCCACATCTTGTCCCACTGAACATCTTCACAGGCAGTAACATGCAGGAAGCTGTCATCTCCTATGGTAACAAAGCCCTCTTCTGGAATACCTCCTAAAGGACCTGCCTTCAGGTCTTACAGTTAACCTTTTCTTTTTTTGTTGTTTTTTTGAGATGGAGTCTCGCTGTTGTCACCCAGGCTGGAGTGCAGTGGCACAATCTCAGCTCACTGCAGCCTCCGCCTCGCGGGTTCAAGCAGTTCTCTTGCCTCAGCCTCCAGAGTAGCTGGGACTACAGGTGCCTGCCACCACGCCCGGTGAATTTTTGTATTTTTAGTAGAGATGGAATTTCGCCACGTTGGCCAGACTGGTCTCGAACTCCTGACCTCCAGTGATCTGCTTGCCTTGGCCTCCCTAAGTGCTGGGATTACAGACGTGGGCCACCGCACCCAGCCAACTTTTTTTTTAAGTTAGAAGTATACCCTAATGATAAAAAGTATAGTATAGTATAGTATAGTATAAATACATAAACCAATAACATAACTAGTTATTATTATCAAGTACAGCAGGTCCTCAAAAAACATCATTCTGTGAAATGATGAGAAAAAAAATTGATTCCTAGCTGGAGCCTCTTTCATTGTAGAGTTTGCACATTCTTCCCACGTCTCCTCATGTGGGTTTTCTCTGAGTACTCCAGTTTCTTCCTTCACCCCGAAAATGTGCATTAGGTTGATTAATGTGTCTAAATTGTCCCAGTATGAGAGAGTGTGGGTGTGTGTGAGAGTGTGCCCTGCAATGAAATGGCATCCTGTCCAGGGTAGTTTCTGCCTTGCTCCCTGAGCTGCTGGGATAGGCTCCAGCCTCCCACTGACCCTGAACTGGAATAATTGGGTAAATAATAATCTTACTTATTTTTATGAGTCTTTCTTAAATGTATGAATAGTTCACATTTATTTCATTGTTTAATATTAGAAGTGTACTTTGGTCTTTATTTAGAAGTTTGGTGGTATTTTGTCACCAGAAATGTACTCTAGGAACTTACCTCTTATTTATATCAATTAACCTATGATAAAACTGGTTTTATTGTATGTCATTTTGCATGAAGTTGCAGTTTCCAAGAACTGATCAGTGACATTGAGGACTTGCTGTAGTGTATACTGTACTTCATTGCATGCTTTTATACAACTGGCAGCACAGTATGTTTGTTTATATCAGCACCTATACAAACAATGTATTACATGACTAATGTGCTGCAGCCTTACCACAGCTACATTACTAGATAGTAGACATTTTTTAGCTCCAATATAATAAGACCACTGTCATATATGTAGTCCTTCATTGACCAGAATGTTATTATGGGCTCATAACTGTATATTAATATAAGGGCTAAATATATGGTAAGACTGATTTAATTAAACAAGGGGTCTGCAAATTATGGCCCATGGGCCTACCCAGCTCACTGCCTATTTTTGTTTTTGTTTTTATTATTTTATTTTATTTGTGTGTGTGTGTGTGTGTCTGTGTGTGTGTGTGTGTGCGCGCACGCGCATGTGTATTTTAAGACAGGGTCTCGCTGTCACCCAGGCTGGAATGCCATGGTGTGATCTTGGCTCACTGCAGCCTCAGCCTCCCAAGTGGCTGGGATAACAGGCAGGCGCCATGCCTGGCTAATTTTTGTATTTTTAGTAGAGACAGGGTTTCACCATATTTTCCAGGCTGTTTTCAAACTCCTGGCCTCAAGTGATCTGCTCACCTCGTCCTCCCAAAGTGCTGGGATTACAGGTGTGAGCCACTGCGCCCGGGTGCTGCCTGTTTTTATAAAGTTTTATTAGAACACCACCATGCCCCATTCATTTACCCATTGTCTGTGACTGTTTTCATACTGCATTGCCAGACTAGAATAGTTGCCACAGAGACTATATGGCCCACCAAAGCTGAGAATATTTACCATCGGTCCTTCTCAAAAAATGTTTTTAACAAACATTTAAATAGTAATTTGAGAAAAGTATGAAAAAGGAAGTATTCTAGACAGAATGATGTCATGGAGTTTTCTAGAAAATGGACTTGACCTTGCTTTGAAGTGTGAATACAGACACATAGTACATTAGTTTCAAGTGATTTCCAGATTTTTCCTTCAAATTTTTCTTCCAGTTCTACATTAAAATTAGATGAGTTAGGCCAGGCACAGTGGCTCATGCCTATAATCCCAGCACTTTGGGTGGCTAAGGCAGGAGGATCACTTGAGACCAGAAGTTCAAGACCAGCCTGGGCTACATAGCTAGATTCTGTCTCTACAAAAAGTTATAAAAACCAGCGGGGCATGGTGGCAAACGCCCGTAGTCCCAGCTACTTGGGAGGGTAAGGCAGGAAGATTGCTTGAGTTCAGAAGTTTGAGGCTGTAGTGAGCCGTGATCATGCCACTGCGCTCTAGCCTGGCTCACACAGAAATGCTGTCTCTAAAAAAAAATACTTTTTTTGATGAAAATTTAAAAGTTAGATCATTTAGTATATTTGTGGTACACCCTATTTCTTGGCATACATACTCATTTATCAATGATATGTATATATGTTATACAGATTAAAAACATCGTTCTTTGTGGTGAATTATGGTGCAATGAGGATAGTAGATAAAACTAAAAGAAGCAGAATGGTCCTTTCTGTCATTCACGTACTTAAAACGGGTCCTTTTGCTCTTTTGACATTCTCACTGTTTTCAACACCTAAACATTTATCTTGGGAAAAAGGAAATCTTATGATGTTAATGTTGTTACTTTAATATGCATTGTACTCAACTCTCAGGGGCATAAGGAAGGAAAAACTGTGTCAAGGAATTCAGAGACCACTCTATGGAGGCATCTTAACTCTTACGTAGTTTTTATTCAAATAGAATTTTAAGGGAAACAATTTACATCTTTCCTCCGTATTCATCATCTTATAGATCAGGAATCAGCAAACTTTCTTTATAAAGGCCCAAATAGTGACTATTTTGGGCTTTATTGGACATACAGTCTCTGTCACAGCTACTCACCTCTGCCATCATAGCACAAAAGTAGCCAAAGTCAAATGGGTATCGCTGTTCCAATAAAATTTTACTTACAAATACGGATGACCAGCTCATAGATCAGTTTGCTGACCCATATTATAGGTCATCAGAAATTAGGAGGCAGCATAATAGGTTAGTAATAGTCCATAATAATGAATAGGTTAATAACATGACCCTTGGACAAAATAAGGGTTTGAATTCTGGTTCCATTGCATACTTGCCAAGTGACTGTGGGCAAGTCTTTGAGCTCAGTTTCTTCTTCTCTAAAAACAGACTTTCTGTTACAGGATTCTTGTAGGAATAACCTGAAAATGATGCATGTAAAACCCTTTGCACACTGTATAGCACACAGTAAGCACTCAATAACGATACTATATCTACTGTTACAGTGGTAATGTTATGGTGGTAATTTTAAGTGTATAGTGTAGGCTTGCTTCCATGGAGCACTGACCTGACATCTCATCATTATACTGCCACCAATTAGCTATGTGATCCTAGGTCTTGAAGTGGTTCTCAGCCCTGCTGCACAGACCCTGGAACATTTTAGAAATACAGGTGCCTAGGCCCCAACCCAAACTCACTAAATTAGTGAGTCTAGCATCCCTGGTAGTGAGATCTGGAAAGCTGTGTTTTTTAAGTGCTCCTGGAGATTCTAGTGAGTGGCTATCTGTGGACACCATTGGGCTCATTGATCTTTAAAAGCCCTTTTGAAGTCAAAGAACCAGTGATTTTCTTTTGTCAAAAGAATGCATTTATATAATTCTTAGTGATTAGCAGGTAAGATATTACATACTTTTTAGAGACAGGGTCTCTGTCTGTCACCCAGGCTAGAGTGCAGTGGACAATAACCTCAAACTGCTGGACTCAGGCAGTTCCCCCATGCCCGCCTCAGCTTCCCAAACCACTTAGTTTACAAGCACGAGCCACCATGCCTGGCCTGTGTACTTATTCTTTTATTAGAATACTCAGGGTATTAAAGAAGAGGTAAAAATGTCTGATATTTTTGCACATTATTTCAAGGTTCTGAGAAGCCATGGTCAGTAATTTATATCTGAATCATAAATAGAACTTTCTATAAGCTGTTACAGAGCATCTCCCTCATATTTTTTTCTGATTATGTAGTCTATTTTCATTACAGAAATTTAGAAAATACAGAAAAGTATACACAGAAATCACAAGAAACCCCACTATTCAGAATTAACCACTGTTTACTTTTTTTTTTCCCCTGATAAGTTCTAATTTGATTTCACTGTGGTCTGAGAGACAGTTTGTTGTGATTTCTATTCTTTTACATTTGCTGAGGAGTGTTTTACTTCCAATTATGTGGTCAATTTTAGAATAAGTGCGATGTAGTGCTGAGAAGAATGTATATTCTGTTGATTTGTGGTGGAGAGTTCTGTAGATGACTGTTAAGTCCACTTGGTCCAGAGCTGAGTTCAAGTCCTGGATATCCTTGTTAATTTTCTGTGTCATTGATCTAATATTGACAGTGGGGTGTTAAAGTCTCACGTTATTATTGTGTGGGAGTGTAAGTCTCTTTGTAGGTCTGTAAGAACTTTATGAATCTGGGTGCTCCTGTATTGGGTGTGTATATATTTAGGATAGTTAGCTCTTCTTGTTGCATTGATCCCTTTACCATTATGTAATGGCTTTCTTTGTCTCTTTTTATCTTTGTTGGTTGAAAGTCTGTTTTATCAGAGACCAGGATTACAACCCCTGCTTGCTTTTTTTTTTTTTTTTTCGTTCTGTTTGCTTGGTAGATCTTCCTCCATCCCTTTATTTTGAGCCTGTGTGTGTCTTTGCACGTGACGTGGGTCTCCTGAGTACAGCACATTGATGGGTCTTGACTCTGTCCAATTTGTCAGTCTCTGTCTTTTAATTGGGGCATTTAGCCCATTTACATTTAAGGTTAATATTGCTATGTGTTAATTTGATCCTGTCATTATGATACTACTGGTTATTTTGCCCATTAATTGATGCAGTTTCTTCATAGCGTTAATGGTCTTTACAATTTGGCACGTTTTTGCAGTGGCTGGTACCGGTCGTTTCTTTCCATGTTTAGTGCTTCCTTCAGGAGCTCTTGTAAGGCAGGCCTGGTGGTGACAAAATCTCTCAGCATTTGCTTGTCTGTAAAGGATTTTATTTCTCCTTCACTTATGAAGCTTAGTTTGGCTGGATATGAAATTCTGGGTTGAAAATTCTTTTCTTTAAGAATGTTGAATATTGGTCCCCACTCTCTTCTGGCCTGTAGGGTTTCTGCTGAGAGATCCGCTGTTAGTCTGATGGGCTTCCCTTTGTGGGTAATCTGACCTTGCTGTCTGGCTGCCCTTAACATTTTTTCCTTCATTTCAACCTTGGTGACTCTGACAATTATGTGTCTTGGAGTTGCTCTTCTTGAGGAGTATCTTTGTGGTGGTCTCTGTATTTCCTGAATTTGAATGTTGGCCTGCCTTGCTAGGTTGGGGAAGTTCTCCTGGATAATATCCTGAAGAGTGTTGTCTAACTTGGTTCCATTCTCCCCATCACTTTCAGGTACATCAATCAAACATAGATTTGGTCTTTTAACGTAGTCCCATATTTCTTGGAGGCTTTGTTCATTTGTTTTCACTCTTTTTTCTCTAATCTTGTCTTCTCGCTTTATTTCATTAATTTGATCTTCAATCACTGATATCCTTTCATCTGCTTGATCGAATCAGCTATTGAAGCTTGTGTATGCTTCACGAAGTTCTCGTACTGTGGTTTTCAGCTCCATCAGGTCATTTAAGGTCCTCTCTACACTGGTTATTCTGTTTAGCCATTCGTCTAGCCTTTTTTCGAAGTTTTTTGCTTCCTTACAGTGGGTTAGAACATGCTGCTTTAGCCTGGAGAAGTTTGTTGTCACTGACCTTCTGAAGCCTGCTTCTTTCAGCTTGTCAGACTCATTCTCCATCCAGTTTTGCTCCCTTGTTGATGAAGAGTTGTGTCCCTTTGGAGGAGAAATAGCGTTCTGGCTTTTGGAATTTTCAACCTTTCTGCTCTGGCTGGGTAGATAAAACCCCACAAAGATAAGGTTTTATCTGCCTTTGGTTTTTGATGTTGGTGACCTACAAATGGGGTTTTGGTGTGGATGTCCTTTTCGTTGATGTTGATGCTATTCCTTTCTGTTTGTTAGTTTTCCTTCTGACAGACCAGCCCCTTAGCTGCAGGTCTGTTGGGAGTTTGCTGGAGGTCCACTGCAGACCTTGTTTGCCTGGGTATCACCAGCAGAGGCTGCAGAACAGCAAATATTACTGCCTGATCCTTTCTCTGAAAGTTTCGTCCCACAGGGGCACCCGCCTATGTGAGGTGTCTTTCGGTCCCTCCTGGGAGGTGTCTCCCAGTCAGGCTACATGGGGGTCAGGGACTCACTTGAGGAGGCAATCTGTCCATTATCGGAGCTCGAATGCCATGCTGGGAGAACCACTGTTCTCTTCAGAGCTGTCAGGCAGGGCTGTTTAAGTCTGGAGAAGCTGTCTGCTGCTTTTTGTTCAGATACGCCCTGCCCCACAGGTGGAATCTAGAGAGGCAGTAGGCCTTGCTGGGCTGCAGTGAGCTCCACCCAGTTCGAGCTTCCCTGCCACTTTGTTTACACTGTGAGCATAGAACTGCCTACTCAAGCCTCAGCATGGCAGATGCCCTTTCTCCGGCCAAACTTAAGCATCCCAGGTCAATCTCAGACTGCTGTGCTAGCAACAAGCAAGGATCCGTGGGCCTGGGACCCACTGTGCCAGGCACGGGAGGGAATCTCCTGGTCTGCTCGTTGCAAAGACCATGGGAAAAGCACAGTGTTTGGGCAGAAGTGTACTGCTGCTCCAGGTACAGTCACTCATGGCTTCCCTTGGCTAGGAAAGGGTAATCCCCCAACTCCTTGCGCTTCCTGGGTGAGGTGATGCCCCGCCCTGCTTCAGCTCACCCTCCATGGGCTGCACCCACTGTCCAGCCATTCCCAATGAGATGAACCAGGTACCTCAGTTGGAAATGCAGAAATCACCCATCTTCTGCATCAATCTTGCTGGGAGCTGTAGACCAGAGCTCTTCTTATTCGGCCATCTTGGAAGTGACCCACCTCAACAATGTATTTTTTTAAAGTGTTGTGTTTTTGTTTTGGATCAACTTTATTGAGGCTTAATACACATGTAATAATAAAATTCACTAATTTTAAATATATAGTCTGTATGTATGTTAAAATGTGTATATTTTGTCATTTTGACAAGTGTAAAAGTTATATAACAGCCACCATATTCATAATGTTGAATATTTTCACCACCTCAAAAAATGTCCTTATTCCCCTTGGTAGTGAGTCCCTTTCCTCAATCCCATGGTCCTTGGCAGCCATTGATCTGCTTTCTGTTACCATAGTTTTGTCTTTTCTAGAAGTTTACGTAAATGGAATTGTAGAGTATGTATGTGATCTTTCATGACTGGCTTTTTTTACTTAGCATAATCTGCAGCTTGATTTTAGAAACTACATAACGGTGCATTGTCTGAATGTACTATGATTTATTTAACCTATTTCCTATTATTAGATCCCAGTATGTTGCTAATGTAAATAATTCTGTGATCATCTCCTTTTACATAAATTTCTATGTGCATCTCTAATTATATCCTTAGGATGAATTTCCAAAGTTGGAATTGCTGATCAAGAGGTAATAAACATTAAGGCTCTGGATTCATTTTGCCAATTTGCCCTTCAAAAAATTGTGTCTTTTCTCCCGTGTTTTATAATCATCACCACTTATGATAATCTCTCTCTAGAACAAAAAAATAGCCATTTTCTGAGATACTTCTCTCAATCTGTATCTTAAGCTTTCCTTCTTTCTTCTTACCAGGTAACCGCCAGAGTATATTTAAGAGCATAAGCTAAGTAAATTATACATTCATGTACTAGGAGGGCTTTCAAACTGTAATGTGTGTATCAGTCATCTGGGGAACATGTTAAAATGCAGCTTCTAATTCAGTAAGATGGGAGTAGAACCTGAGAGATTCTACTCCAGTATTTTTAATAAGCTCCCAGTAATACTGATGCTGCTGATTTGTGGATCACATTTTGTGTAGCAAGCTGCTGGTATATTATGTAGTTGTTGATCTTATATTTATGAAGAGTTTCTGGAGAAATCTTTATGCTATAATGTGCAATGAAAAATGCACTTCAGAGTGTGTGTATGTGTTATATTTCAACTATATGACTGCATATGTGCATTGAAGAAAAATTGGAAAGGAATATACAGTCATGTTAACTGCACCTATTACAACTGTTTACAAAATTTATAGGTAGTTTTCATATCCATCTTTACACTTTATAGTTGTGCACCATCAGCATATCTTACTTTATAGGGAACCTAATAGACTTTGTCGTTACTTTATTTTCTAGCAGTACTAATGAAGATGAGGATTTGAATCCTGAACAGAAGATAGAAAGGGAGAAGGAGAGGCGGATGGCTAACAATGCCAGAGAACGCTTACGCGTGCGGGATATTAATGAAGCATTCAAAGAGCTTGGCCGAATGTGTCAGCTTCACTTGAAGAGTGAAAAACCCCAAACAAAACTCCTTATTCTTCATCAAGCTGTGGCAGTCATCCTTAGTCTAGAACAGCAAGTCAGAGGTAAGTAGGTTCAGCCGAGATGTATAACTGTTCCGCTTCAGATGGGCAGACATTTCTGTTTATAGTTGCTCTTCTGCTTGGGGAAGTTGTTTGTTATTTCTCCCAGTACTTCTGCTGCTGTATCATCAGGGTCGTTTTTCTTGTATTCTCACCTCTGTCTCACTGTATTACCCAGTATCTGTGGGCTCAGTGTTCTCGACCATTAGAGAGTAATTCTGTGCAACAAAGCAGAGAACAAACAGCCTCTACCTGCTGCTCAGCAGTAGTGCTTTGTGTCCCTTTGCTCTGGTTGCTTCTGATCTCTCAACCATCAAATTTACCTGCCTGGACCTGCCCTCCTCCCTGCTCTTTATGTGTTTCCTACTTCTCTGTATTCATTTTCTTGCCTGGTCTACTGTAGAGTATCTACCATGCCCTACTGGTTAATAGGATGCCTTGTCATGGTCCCTTCTGCCTTTGCCAGATACCTTTACACCCATATAAATAAGGTCTCAGGGCTTCTTTGTTGACCCCAGACCAGGAACACCAAAAACTTTTTGGGCTAACATACATTGGCATGCCTGTGTGTCCTTAAGGGCAAAACAGCTCACCCACTGCTGACTCACTTTCATTTTTCAGGAAGTTTGTTGCAGCCTTGAAGAACCTTTGAAACTTCATTTGTTCAATGTGTATTTATTGCATACCTCCTGTGTTCCAACCAGCTATGTCCTAGACCCTGGGTTATCAAATAATAGAAACTTCTTGTCTTTAAGAGGTTTTACCATCAAGCTTGAGTTTCTCCATATACTTACATATTGTCTTAAAATATCCTAAGCCTTTTTGCAAGGAATTCATAGATGTGGCCCTAGGTTCCAGATCTGACCACTAGTCTCTCTGAGAGGAATTCTTTTGATTTTGTGTGAAGAAGGTTCAAAAAAGAATAGGGTGGGCAGATGCTTGAAAACTACAGCCATGGAGCCTCAGCATAGATTGCAGAACGGGTACTCTTTCTTAGGAAAACCAGAGTTAGAGAACTTAAACAAACTTGCAGAAATATATACAGTAGTAGTTAATTCATCCACTTCCCTCCAATATATTTAATGAATAAGAATGAGGGATAGATCATTTTGTGTATAATCAACCTAACGTTAAAAATGGGTACTTGCTCCTCTTCTCCCAAGGTCCTTGAAATATCTGTGGAGTATAAATGTTAATGAAACCTAATCTTCAAAGAGTTATAGACTCCCTTGGGATATCCATAAGGAGGCAGATTGTTACCCACTCACCTGTGGCAGAAGCAGTGGTTCCTTGAACTACTGATACCTCCTGTCACTTTACCAATGTTTTTCTTTTTTTTTCTTGAATTGTGTCTGACACTCTTTGTCTCTGAAGGCAGCAAGGCACCTATGTTCAGTAGTTGAAGTACACTCATCCTCCTCCTCTTCAGCCCAGGATATCTTCTACCCTGACCTCACCCAGCCATTTATTGTTAAAGCCACTGCCTCCATCTCAGCTGTGAAAATCTTACTGTCTGGTCAACAGGAGTACCAGAATTTATTCTAATACACAGCATCTTTTCCTCCTGTAGTGCATTAGAATCAGAATGCAGTCATTTGTGTTTTAAAAAACTTTTTTTTTTAAACACAGAGATACCTACTTCAGATCTAAGCCATTAAAACGAGAAATACTTCTGTGTTTGAAAAACACAAACATAAATAAATAAAACATAAATTCTACCATGCCTAGATGGACCTTATTCATTTGTAACATTGGAATTTGCGGTGGTTCCATGCAGGCACCTAGAACAGAAAAGCTGAGTCTGAGGAAAGATCTATCATCTAGGCTTTCTTACTACTGACTTTCTGGTCTGTTATGGGTACTGACTATTTCATACAGTTCTGCAAAGCTCTGTCTAAGGAGTCTTTGATGAGAGTTTGAACAGATTTCAAATACACTGAACTGTAACTTCGTTAGGGATTGCTTTGATATTCAGAAAAGCCTACTTCTCCCCTGCCTTCAGGCTGGGCTTGAAGCCTTGTCTTAGGACTTTACATAAAAGCCCAGGGATCTTTGTAAGACATGTATGTATGTATGTAGGTAGGTATGTATGTATGTATGTATAGATGGTCTCATTGTTGTCCAGGCTGGTCTTGAAATCCTGGCCTTAAGCATCTATAGGCTTGAGCCACCATGCCTGGGCTCAGGCTCCTTGAAGGACACTATGGTGGCTGTCATATAGGGTTTAGAACCCTTCATACAGGCCACAGTACCTGTGCCTTGTCTTTGGCAACACCTTCAGAGTTTTGTATAGCCACTGTCTTTTCCTTGATTTACCTATAGTTTTGAGTTATTTTGGTGACTTGATCACTTTTGAGAGCCTCTTCATCCCTACAGGGACCCTCCTTCGCAGTCCCTGATCCAGCACTTTCTATAAAATCAGCTTTTGTTTACATGACCTATTTGGGCATCCTCTGCACTCGGGCTTCCCTTCTGGTTTGGGATGATGCTTCAAGACTGTATCTGATTGTGACCCAACCTGTCACAATCCCTGGATAAGTGGTTTTACCAGGAGGCAAGCTGACCCAGGTCTAGCAGTTCATCCCAGAGAAGAGTGAGAAGAGTGGCTTCTCTTCTAAGCCTCAGATTGTGCCAGAGCATTTTTTGTGCCTTGTTGCCCCACCTGTCAAACCCTAAGTCCCCACTGCCAATTTAAGCTTTTCCATTTTCCTGACTACGTTATTTGTACCTTTGCCATTTTTATTAAACAAATGACCTTCAAGTTTGTACTGTCGGCATTACTCAGGACTCAGTGGTTAAACATTTCCTCCTCTCAAGCTCTTTCACAGGTCAGCTCAGTCAGCTCACTGTTCTTTTGATAATTTAGTGATAAGAGAACTATTAGATTTTCAGTTTCCTGTTCTCCAAGTGAGTTTGAAGATAAATGGTCTAGGACAGTGGTTTTGAAATCTGGCTGGTCCCAGAAGCACCTTAAGCTTTTCTTTTCTCAAACAGTTCCAAACCTTGCCCCCAGGGGATTCTGGTGCAATGAGATGGTTAAATGTGGTAGACTTAGCATATGCAGTGATGATACTACAGTCTTTCCTACATCCCCACTAACATAAATAAAAATGGCATTTATTTTAACCCGCAATGACAAATGAGAGGGGAGACCATAGCAGATGAAATAGCAAAAGCTGCATGTAGGATAGAAAGTCGATGGAATAGTGGTACTTATTTGTTTCTAAGTACCAAAGAATACATGTCTCAAGAATGGTAAGATCTAATCTTATGCTAAACACATTGATTTCTTAAATGCTCTGAAGTTAAAATACATAATCATGAAATTTCAGGGCATTAGGGTAAAAACAATATTCTAAAGCTTCTGGAGATAAAATATAAATAGCTTACAGATAAAGAAACAAGAATCAAAATATCATCAGCATTCTGGACAGTAGTACTGGATTCCAGGAGATAATGGAGCAGTACCTTCAAATTTCTGAGGAAAATAATTTCAACCTAGAATTCTTTTTTTTGAGACAGAGTCTCGCCCTGTCACCCAGGCTAGAGTGCAGTGGTGTGACCTTGGCTCACTGCATCCTCTGCCCTCTGAGTTCAAGTGATTCTCCTGCCTCAGCCTCCTCCATAGCTGGGATTACAGGCACACACCACCATGCCCAGTTAATTTTTATATTTTTAGTAGAGACAGGGTTTCACATGTTGACCAGACTGGTCTGAAACTCCTGACCTCAGGTGATCCACCTACCTCACCCTCTCAAAGTGCTGAGATCACATACGTGAGCCACCACACCTGGCCAGTTTCAACCTAGAATTCTATACGTTGCCAGACAATCAAAGGTGAAAGTAGAATGAAACTATTCCACATAAGCTGGGTGTGTGCCTGTAGTCCCAGCTACTTGGGATGTTGAGTCAAGAGAACCACTTGAGCCCAGGAATTTGAGGCTGAAGCGACCTATGATCATGCTGCTACACTCCAGCCTGGGTGACAGTGCCAAGTCCACCCTGTCTCTAAATAAAAATTAAGTTGGCAGCCGGGCGCAGTGGCCCACACCTGTAATCCCAGCACTTTGGGAGGCTGAGGCGGGCAGATCACGAGGTCAAGAGTTTGAGACCGTCCTTGGCAACATGGTGAAACCCCGTCTCTACTAAAAATACAAAAATTAGCTGGGTGTGCTGGTGCACACAAGAAGTCCCAGCTACTAGGGAGGCTGAGGCAGGAGAATCGCTTGAACCCAGGAGGCAGAGGTTGCAATGAACCAAGATTGCACCACTGCACTCCAGCCTGGCGACAGAGT
This sequence comes from Papio anubis, assembly GCF_008728515.1. Taxonomy (NCBI): domain Eukaryota; kingdom Metazoa; phylum Chordata; class Mammalia; order Primates; family Cercopithecidae; genus Papio; species Papio anubis. The sequence continues at coordinate 131,602,821 of NC_044982.1, forward strand.
GAGACTTCGTCTCAAAAAAAAAAAAAATTGAGTTGGCTAGGCACAGTGGCTTATGTCTATAATCCCAGCACATGGGAGGCCAAGGCAGGAGGATCGCTTGAGCCTAGGAGATGGCTTGAGACCAGCCTGAGCAACATAATTAGTCCCCATCTCTTAAAAATTTTTAAAAATTAGCTGGGCATGGTGGCTCACATCTGTAGTACCAGCTGCTTGGGAGGCTGAGGTGGGAGGATCGCTTGAGCCCTAGAAGATTGAGGCTGCAGTGAGCTATGATTGTAGGACCACACTCCAGTCTGGGCAGCAGAGTGAGAACCTATCCCAAGGAAGAAAAAAAAAAAAAAGATATTTCAGATATGCAAATCCTTTAAAAATTTACCTTCCTTGTACATTCTTTTAAAAAATAGAGACAGGGTCTCACTGTGTTGCCCAGGGTGGTCTCAAACTCCTGGCACAAACGGTCCTCCCACCTCAGCCTTCCAGGTAACTGGAACTGCAGGCATTAGCCACCACACCTGGCTCATGTATATTTTTTCAGAAAGCATCTGGAACATATGCTTTAGCCAAATAAGTGCATAATCAACAAAGACAAATGCTATAGAATCCAGGAAACAAAGGATTTAACATAGAAAAACAGCAAAAAGAAATCCCATGACAAGAGCTACTGGGCCTAGAGAGCAACTAATCCATTGAAAATTGAATATTATTAGCAGCAGAAGAAAGGTTTCCAAGGAAAGAAAATGGAATTAATTGATAATACGATGTGTTCAAGATTAGGAAAATATATTGATAGACATTTGTTAGATCTCTTGGAGCATTCAGTGGTGGGGTTGGGGAGATGGAATTTGCATTACTAACATGAAAAAACAAGTAACTAACTATAGGAAAAATAAACAGTTATATGAGCAAGGGAGCAATTACTGGAAAAAAAAGTTTTTCTTTCTCTTTTTTTTTCCAAGTTAAGGTCAGATGGGCAATGTGCTGAGGTCATAACAAATTTGGAGGGTGGCACATCTCACACACACTCGTGAACACCCAGTCATCATGCTCATGAACTACAAAAGGATCAAATCTTTCCTCCCTCCCTCCTTCCCTCTCTCTCCCTCCCTCCCTCTCTCTCCCTCTGTCCCTCCCCCTCTCTCTTTCTGTCCCTCCCCCTCCCTCCCTCCATCTCTCTCTCTCTCTTTTTCTTTCTTTCTTTTCTTTTCTTTTCTTTCTTTTTCTTCTTTCTTTCCTCCTTTTTTTTTTCTTTCTCTCCTTTCTTTTTGTCTTATGCTTTCTTTCTGCCTTTCTTTTTCATTCTTTCCTTGTGTCTTCCTTCCTTCCTTTTGTTTTTTCTTTCTCCTTTCCTTTCCTTTTTTTCTTTTCTTGTCTTGTATTTTCTTTTCTTTCCTTTCCTTTTCTTTCTTCCTCAGGGTTTTGCTCTCTTGCCCAGGCGGGAGTGCAGTGGCACAATCATGACTCACTGCAGTCTCAACCTCCCAGGCTCAAGTGATGCTCCTACCTCAAACCCCTAAGTAGCTGGGACTACAGGCGGGTACCAGCACGCCTGGCTAATTTTTAAATTTTTGTAGAGACAGGGTCTCACTATCTTGCCCAGGCTACTGTAAAATTCTTACTTCGGCAGCTATCTCCATATAGTCGTAATAACATAAATATTTTCCTAGTCATAATAATGTCAGAAGTGACTACTGAGTTAGCCAACAGTTTTGCTATAAACATGTTGCAAAGTTGATGTTATAAGAGAGTGAAGTCCTCAGCTACATAAGAAGTCAATAGATTGAATTCCCCTAATTGAAATTTTGGAAGACATATTTCTCATGCCCTGCAGGTAATGAGAAGTACCAGACATTTCTGGCTACTTAACACACGTTTGCCCTGGTCTTCTGTCTCACACCAAGAGGTATGAAAGAGTAGCCTTAGCTTTTTTTGAATCAAAGTTGTGTATTTACTTCACATTTCCTAGAGTCTGCCATAGTATTGTTCCTCCTGCCAGAAGTGTTCTTTGTCTGACTCTAGGAATCTGGAAAATCTTGCCTAATTTACTGAGTTTTTGGTGCTGGTCCTTCCCAGCATTTCTCATCATGTCTCTTAGATCCTGGTGTGATAGAGTCACTGTTAGCTAAGAGCAATTTTCCATTATAAAGAGAAATGTGAGCCTTTTTTCAGTTGGAAAATTTTCACATCTCACATTCTCCTCTTAAGTTTTACATACTAATTTATGCCCTCTTCTCAGTCTCTCGGGTCGTTATATGAGACTTAACCTCCACAGTCTCTCTTTTATTTTTTTTTGGAGACAGAGTTTTGCTCTTCTTGTCACCCAGGCTGGAGTGCAATGGCGCGATCTCAGCTCACTGCAGCCTCCGTCTTCCTAGTTCAAGTGATTCTCCTGCTTCAGCCTTCCGAGTAGCTGAGATTATAGGCACTTGCCACCATGCCCGGCTAATTTTTTGTGTTTTTAGTAGAGACCATGCAGGCTGGTCTCAAACTCCTGACCTCAGGTGATCCACCTGTTTTGGCCTCCCAAAGTGGTGGGATTACAGGCATGAGCCACCGCACCCGGCCCATAGTCTTTTATAAAAAACAAACTGATGAAGGACAAACTCTTATTTGTTAGAGGTGTACAACTACTTATTAAGAAAGTAGCTCTTAATATTTTTTACATAATGATGAACATGGTATTTTCTCCTACTAGTTATCCTGCTACATTAACTAAGAGTATATCTTTCTTTCTTCATTCATTCATTCTTCTTATAGTTGTTTAGGCTCTGTGTCTTTCCGTAAATACAAGGGCTTAGAAAATTAGAACTCTAAAATGAAATTTTATTAATATGCATCACTGGTAGTCAGGAGTCAGCTAAGTTTACCGTAATGAAGTTTTGTTTACTTTTTTAAAACTTCAATGCAAGCTATAAATGTTGATTGAAATATATACATTCAAATCCACTTTTACCTTACTTTAAAGGGAAAGCCAGCACAGTGGCACTTGCTGGTAGTCCCAGCTTTTTGACAGGCTGAGATGGGAGGATCCTTTCAGCCCAGGAGTTGAAGGCAAGCCTGGGCAACGTAGTGAGACCCCATCTCTGAAAAAATGGTCGGGGGTGGGGTGGAGACATGGAAAAAGGAGAGCTGTAATAATGATACATGATGGGCTATGCCCTTATTTCAAGAAAATCTGACATAAAATATTACAACTTCTAAAAAATACTATTTTCATTCCATACTAATTACAAATGATCCCTTTATATTATATTCATTAGGGCATTTTAATCCATTTATAAAAATATGTGGAGCAACTTTTAACCTGTATGTTATAATCAAATAATCAAATAAAAAACTATATCAGAAGCTATGGATATCTTGGGCTTAAAACTCATTTTTTTAAAAATCCAACAGGAATAGTAGTGTGTAAGTAGATTTTGATCCAGTGGGTCTTTGATTTGATGGATTTTCTTTCCCTTTATTTCTCACAATAGCACCCTATTTCTTTTTTTTGTTTGTTTTTGTTTTTGTTTTTTTTGAGACAGTGTCTCCCTCTGTTATCCAGGCTGGAGTGCAGTGGTGCAATCACTGCACCTTTGACAACTGTTGGGCTCAAGTGATCCTTGTACCTCTCAGCTTATTCTTTAACCTCTTTTGAAAATGCCCATGTCACAGATCCCATGCGGTCTTCTTTGTTATCATAAAAATAAGAAGCAGCAGAGGTTTTTACCACCCTTTTAATAACACCTCCAGCAATAGAAAGACCAACTCAGTCATCTCGTTTCACATATATATCAAAGTAGAAAAGTAACATGTGCACCAACTATCTATCCCTCTCCCTTGAACTGGCGCATTTCCTATAGAAGAGGGGTCCCCAACCCCTGGGCCCTGGACCAGTACCAGTGGCCTGTTAGGAACCGGACTGGCTGCACAGCAGGAGGTGAGCAGAGAGCAATCCAGCGAAGCTTCATCTGTATTTACAGACACTCCCCATCATTTGCATCTCTACCTCCTGTCAGATCAGCAGCAGCATTAGATTCTCATAGTGTGAACCCTATTGTGAACCGCATATGCAAGGTATCTGGGATCTAGGTTGCCTGCTCCTTATGAGAGTCTAATGCCTGATGACCTGTCCTTCTGTCCCATTACCCCCAGGTGGGGCCATCTCGTTTCAGGAAAACAGGCTCAGGGCTGCCACTGACTCTATATTATGGTGACTTGTATAATTATTTCATTTTATATTACAATGTAATAATAATAGAAATACAGTGCACAATAAATGTAATGTGCTTAAGTCATCGTGAAACCATCCTGCTCCCTTCCCCCCGCACCCAGTTCATGAAAAAATTGTCTTTCACGAAACCAGTTCCTGATACCAGAAAGGTTGGGGATCACTGCTTTAGAGGAATAGCTGAGGATATCTCTTACTTTATCCTTTTCTGAACTGGTAACTTTTAGATAAAGCACAGATGTCTCTCTCTAAGTACAAGATGTCAGCATTCATGTCAATTCAGTGTACCGTGTCTTAGCAGGACATTGAAGAGACTTGGTAGCCTAATAACAAGAGCATTTGCCAAAATGTTTGAGTGAAGAGTAGCATTTTGATTTAAATCAAATCAAACCCTAGAAGACTAAATCATGAGCAAAAAAAATGAAGAAAACACAAAATGGTCACTTAGAAGTATAAATCTGGAGGCTCAGTTCAATGCTGAGGTTTTGTGTGAGTACATTGTTTCTTCTATGTGATGGTACTTAGTATGGGAACGAAGTTACACAGAGATTGGTAATCCCCACAGAAAGAAAATAACGCAATTTGTTCAGCTTGAGACCTGATTTATAACTTAAAACCATAGTGATAAAAATTCTTTCCTCCTGTTTTAGAGAGGAACCTTAACCCCAAAGCAGCCTGCCTTAAGAGAAGGGAAGAAGAAAAAGTTTCTGCCGTATCGGCAGAGCCGCCAACCACACTGCCAGGAACCCATCCTGGGCTTAGTGAAACTACCAACCCTATGGGTCATATGTAAACATCAGCCAGGTAAGTACGGGTTTGAAAAGAAACAAGGAAATAACCTTAAGACTTATCTTAAACTGGGTTAGAATCTTTGAACAGAATTCTCTAGTGAGCAGTGGCCATTGTAAAGGTCACAGGTAATTTGAAATACAACAGTTTGTCTTTCTGTTACATTATCAGACTTAGAGAGCCAGTGTCATTTTATACAAAATTACCATTTTCTTCAAAGTGTGACAGTACCTTGTGACTTTGGTTCTTCTGTTCTGAATCGTCATGTTTACCCATTTACATGAGTGTCTTCCTGATCCAAGAAGAAATAATAAAGTGACTCAACCATCAGAAAACGCTCTTGCTACCACTCATGTTCTTCATTTCTTTATTCAGAAATGCTTGACTATATCATCAACCAGTTTTCTGCTAATTATCTAGCTCTTTGTCATGAAGCCTTTATATGTGAAAAAGTTATTACTTCTATTTGGATCAATAATGCAAGTTTATGATATGATGCTTCCTCCCCACTTGCAAGCACATCAGTTAACACCTTCTAGAATCTATTAATGTATGTGAAGTTATTATATATGGTAGAGCCAGAATGCCCTTCTCTCTGGTGGAATTTTACTTGTTCAAGGACTATTCTTTATATCTGTCTCTTCATGGACTAAACACAATTCAGTTCCTTGTGATTTTTTTTTTTTTTTTCTCAAGACGGAGTCTCGCTTTTTTTTCCTCAAGACGGAGTCGCCCAGGCTGGAGTGCAGTGGCACAATCTCGGCTCACTGCAGCCTCTGCCTCCCAGATTCCAGCGATTCTCCTGCCTCAGCGTCCCGAGTAGACTAGCTGGGATTACAGGTGCGCACCACCATGCCTGGCTAATTTTTGTATTTTTAGTAGAGATGAGGTTTCACCATGTTGGCCAGGCTGGTCTCGAACTCCTGACCTCAGGTGATCCACCCGTCTCAGCCTCCCAAAGAGCTAGGATTACAGGCGTGAGCCACCTCACCCGGCTGGTAACTTCACTTTTATAACCTGCCTTCAGCAGTATGTAGTTTTTTTCCCAATTTTATCAACAGATTAAAAGTAGTAAGTAAAGGCAGATGAGTGTGGGGTGTGGAACAGAAAAAATACCAAGTGCAGTTTCATTTGGTCAGTTTTGTGGCTATCTCATTTTGAACTGAAAGTCTGGAATTTGATAGAATATTTGATAGATAAACTACAAATATTACTAACTCACCTTTTCCTGAGGGATTTAGTTCCTACAACCACTATATATAGAGGGTCAAATGAGACCACATATAGGGTCAAACCAGAACACACAGAAGATTTCATTTAGGGTAAAAGAAAGAAAGAGTTAAGGCAGTTATTTCATCAGTCAATTATAACTGTAACATTAGCACACTGGAGAAAACCTCAAACTACCTCCCCCACAGAAAGTATCCAGCAGTCTAAGAGATTGTACATGTCAGAGACTTTAGGCAAGAGCTAGTTTACAGATCCTCTAAAACCTAAATCATTGTTTCATACTCTACAGAAAATATAGACTACTATGAAACAATAAGTATTTTTGTTTCAAAAATAAACCTTGAAGTTTTTTTGTTTGTTCGAGATTTTTTGTTGTTGTTGGTTTTGTTGTTCGTTTGTTTTGAGATGGAGTTTCACTCTGTCACCTGAGCTGGAGTGCAATGGCGCGATCATCTCGGCTCACTGCAACTCTCGCCTCCTGGGTTTGAGCAATTCTTCCACCTCAGCCTCCTGAGTAGCTGGGATTACAGACGTACACCACCACACCCAGCTAATTTTTTTGTATTTTTAGTAGAGACGGGGTTTCACCAGGTTGCCCAGCCTGGTCTCAAACTCCTGACCTCAAGCAATCTGCCCGCCTCGGCTTCCCAAAGTGCTGGGATTACAGGTGTGAGCCGCTGAGCCCAGCTAAAAAATTAACTTTGAAGTTTTAAAATAAAACCATGCCACTATTTATCAGTGCAAAAGAGACTTTCTAAATTGATAGATTATTTCAAAGAAGAGTGATGGGAGAGGTAACTTCTTAAGCCCAGGTCCCAGATAACCACCAAGCTGTGAAAAAGAGCACTAGTCATTCTGCCCTAACACTTCTCTTGGAGCCTATGTCTTAGTTTTCTTGTCTCGCTCTAGTTAGTTCTACCCATTTCCTCTTGTTTTCTTCCCAGTCTCTCTCTTACTCCTTCAACTTTGTCTTCTCATTCTCATGTCTCATTTCCTTCTGTTTACTTCCTGTGCTTTTACTACTTCTGTATTTCATACTGCTTTCATAGCTCTACCCTTATCTCTTTATAATGCGGAAATTTTCTCACTTAGGTTAAAATTAAACTTTGGGCATTCCCACCTATCAAAAAAGGATCAAGAATTCTTTTAAGTTTAAAAAGGCATCAAGATATGAGACATGTAGTGAATGCACTTTGTTCCATAGGTTGTATAGGCTAGTGTTTGTCAGCTTAGAATATGTGCTAAGGTTGCTAATTTCATAAAGATAGTTATCTGGTTTCATGAATTGGATAGCAGATTAAAAGCAGCAAGAGACAGGGCAGCAGGAAAAATGCTACTAGAATCAAAATGGCTAAGATATGACCACAGAATGACTGGTTATAAACATACAAAAATTAGCTATCATGTAATGTAGGCCAAGTAGCTTTGAATATCTTAGTTTTCCATCCCTAAGAGCATCGCTGTGTACCTAAACAATACTGTGGTTATTGTTTAATAAGGAAGTAAAAGTTATGATTCTATCATATCTAAAACTATTTTATTAATTTAGTTAATTTTTAACTAAATAGATATATATTATATATTTACATATATATTTACATATATATGTTTCATTTGGTCAGTTTTGTGGCTATCTCATTTTGAACTGAAAGTCTGGAATTTGATAGAAAAACTACAAATATTAGTAACTCACCTTTTCCTGAGGGATTTAGTTCCTACCACCACTACATATATAGGGTCAAACCAGACCACACAGAAGATTTCATTTAGGGTAAAAGAAAGGAAGAGTTAAGGTTGCTAATTTCATAAAGATAGTTACCTGGTTTCATGAATTGGATAGCAGATTAAAAGCAACAAGAGACAGGGCAGATGTATATTATATACATCTGTATAATTATATATATATTTTTTTATATATAATATATTTACAGAGTTACCTCTATATATATTATATTGGGAACATAAGTATGTATAGAATTTGTACTAATAGAGTAAAATGTTGTTAACAAATATTGAGTATAAACATTTATTGAGGACCTACTGTGTGCCAGGAACTGGGACCAATATGAAAATGAATGCAAAATGGCCTCTGACCTCAAGTGTTCTCAGTTCAGATGAAATAAATGTAAAGTGTTAACACAGTGTGGTTGAGTGGAGGCAGCAGCAAATTGAGGGCTTTACTGTTGTCTCACTACTGAGGAATGAATGAGTAGCACCTCAGAGCTCAGTTATTGCCAACTTGAGTGTTGTTAAAATGAAAGTTTGCATCATTGCTGCAGCTGTTTTATACTCCTATAGTTTGTGATTCTGTAATCACATGATCTCCTTTAAAAATCTTACCATATAGCCGGGTGTGGTGGTGCACACCTGTAGTCCCAGCTACTCAGAGACTGAGGTGGGAGGATCACTTGAGCCCAGGAGTTTAAGGCTGTATTGAACCATGATCATGGCACTGTACTCCAGCCTGGGTGATAGAGCAAGACACTGTCTGAAAACAAACAAACAAAAAACTTTACCATACACATCAAGTAAAACCATTTCATTATACCTTAAAAGGAAGAAGTTCGGCCGGGCGCGGTGGCTCAAGCCTGTAATCCCAGCACTTTGGGAGGCCGAGACGGGCGGATCACGAGGTCAGGATATCAAGACCATTCGGGCTAACACGGTGAAACCCCGTCTCTACTAAAAATACAAAAAATTAGCCGGGCGTGGTGGCGGGCGCCTGTAGTCCCAGCTACTCGGGAGGCTGAGGCAGGAGAATGGCGTAAACCCGGGAGGCGGAGCTTGCAGTGAGCTGAGATCCGGCCACTGTACTCCAGCCTGGGTGACAGAGCGAGACTCCGTCTCAAAAAAAAAAAAAAAAAAAAAAAAGAAGTTCATTAAGTCACTTAGCAGACTACAAATTTAGTGCAGACATGGATATAGATGAGGAATACCAGCTTGTTTTGTTGGTGGGAGGGGGAAGGTGTTTTATTTTTAATAATTATGTACTAACTGGTATTGTCCTCTCCCTTGGCTGTCCCTGCCACAGTTCCAGAGTTATCAGTAGGCTAGATAGAAGGTGACCTCTCCTCATAAGGACTTGGACAACTCAGATTATCTGAAGACACAGACCTGACAGGAGGGAGAAGAAAAAACAAAACACTTGAAGCAAGAAACTCAAATGTAATCCTACGATCAAAGCAACTGGTCAACACTTCCATCAGAAGTGAAGATAGGAAGCTCATCAGATAGAACATCAGCCTATGAGATGTTTGCAACAAATCATTTTGTTGCAAGCAGTGTGTCGCTTCTGCACAATCAGAGACTGTCTCGATCTCTCCACTCACCGTGGAAGTTGCCTTGTGCCTAAACTGAATTGACAAATGCATTGTAACTACAAATTTTATTTATTGTTATGAAACTGTAAGGTCTACATATAAAGGGAAAAAGTTAATGTGGAAAGCTGATCTACACTCAGCTGATGCCAGCATACATTAAAGCGGTTCACGTGCAGAGAACAAAGCAGTGACAACCATTGGCCCTTAGCATTCCCGGCATACCTATTAGTGTCTTAAAAAGGAAGGGAAAAGTCTTTTGTTGCCCTCTCCTATCCTTTTGCCATATGAATAGTGTTTTCCATGAAATAGGAAGATATCACTTGGAATAGCATTTCTCTTGCTCTCATTTTTTGATTTATTTTTATTTTCTCTTTGTGGGTGTTATATTTGATTTCTAAATCTGAATAGTTTATGGTCACAGTCCAGCCTCCTCCATGCAGCCCTGTGTGCTTTGCACATTTACCTTACAGTGGTAAGCAGAGACCATCTGTGACCATAGCCTAGCTAGGATTTTAAAAGGGGAAATTTTGTTCTCTAGGTTTTCCCCCAAATAAACATTGCTTTATTTCTAATAATAACCAAGACTTTTCAAGCTTCTAGATCTCATAGGAAAGCTTGTAACAGCAAAATTGTAAATTACAAGGGAAGAATCTACTTTTTAGAAATTGCTTTGTTTTCCAAGCAGTAAGTACTACATACAGTACTTGTAAAGTGTTAGCTGTAAGTAAGCACAAAATACATTTAAAATACAAAGACGATTTTTTCAGGCTGTGATTATGGTGAACATAACAAAACCCAGTAGTCACCAAGGCAGGTAGTGTGATAAATGAACACACCACTCTGAGGCTAATTACCTAATGGAATACAAGAGCAATGGTCACCCGTGTTTCCTTATCCTAGCCTTTATTTCTCTGTCATTTGGATGGCTGGTCAATGGGGAAGAATTCAGTGGGTGATTTAATCAACTGCAAACCATCTGCCCCTGTCCCAAAATGATGAGCCAGATTAGCATTAAACCAGTATTTGTCAGTCCATCTTAATACTGTTCATTAAGGCACTCTCTGTCTCTAATCCTTAGGAGTTGTTTTCAAAGACATAATCACTTTGAACTTCCATGAAACCTGTCTTCCACCACAACAACCCTGGGAGAGAAAAACATGCTAAACGAGGTATCTTGGCTTAATAATTCCTTATAGCCAACATCAACAGTGGCAATCAGCACACAGAGGAAAGGACCCAAATCACTATGTAGCTTAAAGATTTCTGTTAATTTGAAAGAACAAAAACAGGACAGAACTTCTGGTACTCTAATCAGGATGATTCCTAACAAGTCAGTCATTTGTGAACTTAGTGGACTTTTTCGTTACTTTAATTTGCATATATTCTCCAGTTACATCAGACTCTATCTGTGGCCTTGTTCTTCATTTCAGTGTTAATCAGCTAAACAGAAGTTGTTGCTTATGATGTGTGAGTGAACATATGCCACTGCCTGGCCTTTTTTTCTTCAGAGCTTGTTGTCTTTTTCGCTATATTAGACTTTGCAGTATGCCCAGAAGCTTTCCTTCATAAAATAGAAAGAAAAAAACATTTGGCTTATTTTTCACTGTAGCTAGTCTTTTATACAATAATCTTGTAAGAAAATTTCTTGAATTCTAAATATTACTCTTTCTAGATTTTTGAAATCAAAAAGTTTTCAGTAAAAAGTTTCTTACTTTATTTTATTATATTAGGTAGTAAAAATGTAGGGTTATTTACCATAACCTGTTCATTAATATCAGAAATTTACAATAGCATTTTAAGACCATAGTAGGATTCTAGCATACCGTGTAGTACCTATGGAGTATTGTAAGAGCTAATTGTTGGAGATGAATTGCTTCTCATCTTGTTCTCCAGTTTCCATTGTTGGTTTATTGCAGATTTGTATCCTGTGTCAAATTCAAGGTATTATTGATAAACCTTTTCAACCAGCAGCAAGAAGTTCAAATTTTTTTCTGTCACTGTAACAGAAAACACAATATGTATATAACATTTATGTAGCAATAAATGTGCCATCTTTTTTTTAACACAGTAAACTAGTGAGTTTTTTACATTACTCTTTCTCAAATAATAATGTATTTTGTTTTCTTTTCTCCATCTCATTCATCCCAGAAACACTCACACTGCTTTTCCTAACTGCATTATCTGCATTATCTGGGAAACCCTTCAGGACAGAATCAGGGTTGTGTAGCTAAGTTGGCAATCTGGTCTAGAGCTTCTCCAGCTTGTGCTTTTCTCCTCTTGCCCTCACTACTGATAGTGGCCTTTTACCCTTTTCCTCAAGATTGACCAAACAGCAATTACTAGTTATAGAAAATCTACTCATTTGTAGATCTAGAGAAAAATGAAGAAGATGGAAAAAGACTCAAATGAGGCTTTTTAAGTTATTCTTCAAAGCACTTTTCACATTTCCCATACCCTTTCTCACAAAAAAAGTGTGTCATAATTAGGTAATGGTATTGTTTATTGTTTAAAAGTTAAAAGGTAAAAGTTTGCTTTTATCCCAGTTTTTAACCACAAAAAAAGCATAGTGATTATCCATGAGGACTTCATGCCAAGCAAGAACCTCAAACAAACTGGACAAACTTTTTTTGACAGTGAATGACTTTTTGTAGGACCTGTGCATGCAAAACCCATGGTGATTGTCACATCCTTTTGGTATGCTGGCAGATTGCTTCTCTTGGTGAATTATGAAATCCACTGTTCACATTGGGTGCCTAACAGAACATTTTGTTTCTTGTGGGATTTAGTGAAAACTGTTAAAGTTGTTAAGTTGATTTTATACAAAATGATAAAAATCTCTAAGAAGAAAACGTATAATCTTAAGAGCTGAAATGAAATATAGAGACCATCTAGTAAATGACCTCATTAATAGATCTGTGAAAACTGAGACTCAGATTGTATGTCTCTAAGAACACATAATTAGTAACAGATCAAGACACTTACAACTTTCCCTACAAAACCTCCCTGCCTTTACTTTCTCTTTCTAGATTTCTAGGCCAATTCTACTCAGTGTCTTCATTTTCTTCCATATTTGTTTTATTTCATGTTTCTCTCCTACAGTTCATGTTTTCTTTCTCCTTGGAAACTCAAAATTTAAACGTGTGTGCGTGTGTGTGTGTGACTTTAAAGAATTTGGCATTAAATAGTCCTCGATTCAGATCTAAGCTCAACATCTGATTAACTTCATTTTCTTATCTGAAAAATGGAGATAACATTAGAATTGTGTAAGGATTGAATGAAACAATGTATGGAAAGCTCTTATGGTTCTTGTCACATAAGTACTTAATAAATGATAAATATTTTTAAATAAATAATATTATAACCAACTCCCAGGATGATTCCTCTTCAGCCATCCTGTCAGAGGTAAATGGTAAAATAAACCCCCAGAAGATGTCAACCCATCTTTGTAGGAGTCTACATTCTTTTGCAGCCATCCAATAATTGCATTTCTTTTCAGTGCCCTCCCGTGGCTACATTTTAAGAGGTTTTTTTTTTTTTTTAGACCTTCACATTTCAAGAGTGAGTCTGGCGGGCATGGTGGCTCACGCCTGTAATCCTAACAATTTGGGAGGCCAAGGCAGGCCAATCACTTGAGGTCAGGAGTTCATGACCAGCCTGGCCAACATGGTAAAACCCTGTCTCTACTAAAAGAACAAAACTTAGCCAGCCATGGTGGCAGGTGCCTGTAATGCAAGCTTCTCGGGAGGCTGAGGCAGGAGAATCACTTGAACCCAGGAGGTGGAGGTTTCAGTGAGCTGAGGTCACGCCATTGCACGACAGCCAGGAGAACAAGAGCAAAACTCTGTCTCAGAAAAAAAAAGAGTAAGCCAGTAGGCTTTACCCAGTCACACTGTGTGGGTGGACAGCTGTATCAGTTTGGGTTCTTAAGAAGCAGATGCCAAAAGGAAGTTAGAAGGGCAAAGGATTTATTAGGAGATGTACCTGTGAAAAACAAAGGGGTGAGGAATCAAAAGTAGACAGGGATGGCCTTCAGACCATGCTGCAGGTTTGACATTAAAAGAAGGGCGTGTAAGGAAGGAGGATTAGGCAGGGAGAGCCTCAGGCTGCCTGCAGTTCTGAAGAAGGCCTGAGCAGCCCAGTGGGGGTGTTCTGGCACAAAGATTGCCGACGAAGGAGGCTTGTGTTGGGCAGGAATGGCAAAGTAGTATCAGTGTCCCTGTTTTGGTCGGTCATTGACTGGGATTTACCTGAGGAGACTGAGGCCTCAGTTTGAACAGCCAGCAGCGGACAGCTAACCACTCTTTCCTGACAGGTTATCTTTGAAAGGAGACCTCAGGTGCACCTCATGGCTTCCACAGCACTTCATCATCTTCCTACAAAAGAGCAAAATAAAACCAAAGGGTCTTCTGAAGTCACTGAGACAATAGCTGATCTCATTGGGCCAATGAGTCTTCTAAAACTTGCAGTTCCTTCTCCTTTGGCATTTCACAGTCAAGTAAACCTAGACGTATTATCCGGAAGAATGAATCCCATTCCTCCTCCATCTTCTTTGGCTCTGGTGTGTAATCTGGATACTAGCCCCTAAAGTTGCTGTGTTTAGCAACTTCATTTCTCCATGTCTGTTGGGGGCTGGTTTCACAATCCCCTAAGGATAACAAAATCTCTGGATGCTCATGGCCTTTATATAAAAGGGCACGATATTTGCATACAATCTACACACATCCCCCCACATACTTTAAATCATCTCTGGATTACTCATAGTACCTAATGCAATGTAAATCCTATGTAAATCATTATTATGCTGCATGGGTTTTTCGTCTGCATTATTTTCAGTATTGCACTGTTTTGTTCTGAAAACAGGGTCTTGCTCTGTCACCCAGGCTGAGAAGTGCAGTGGTACATGATCCCTAGCTCAATGTAACCTCAAACTCCTGGGCTCAGAGTGATTCCTCCTGCGGTGGCCTCCCAGAGTTCTGGGATTACAGGCGTGAGCCACCATGCCCAGCCTGTAATGATGGTGGTGGTGGTGGTGGTGGTGGTGGTGGTGGTGGTGGTGGTGGTGGTGGTGTTTGGAGACGAAGTGCGTGCATTATTGCCAAAGCTGGAGTACAGTGGCGCCACATGGCTCAACCTCCTTGGCTCGAGCAATCCTCCTGCCTCAGCCTCTAGAGTAGCTGGGACGTGGAAGTGCACCTCCGTGCCTAGATAATTTTTTTATTTTTTGTAGAGATGGAATCTCCCCATGTTGACCAGGCTGAGCTTAAAATTATGGACTCAACCTATCCTCCCGCCTTGGCCTCCTAAAGTGCTGGGATTATAGATGGCTGTGCGTGGCCCCTTGTTAATTTATAATTAGTTTTTTCCCCCCCAATATTTTTGATCTATGGTTTCTTGAATCTGGATATGGGACCTGCATGCAGATAAGAAAGGCCAGCTGTATTCTGGTGTTCTTCACAGGACAAGTGACAGTCCCTGCTTGCTGGGTCAGTGGATTGTCCACGCGTCTTTGTGGCCACCTGGCTTAGGAAGCTCACAATTCCCTGTGAGTGCCCTCAGCCCTAGGCTTTCTTACATGTGCCTGTGCTGGAGCATGTATATGGGAGTAGAAATAGCTTTCCTATGTTTGTTATCTTTCTTTAGTTACTGCCAGAAGACAGTCTGGAGGGGCTTTCTGTTCTCCTTGACATAGACCTTCAATCCCCTCCCCAAACTGTCATGTGGTGCCACTGCTGCCTTCTGCCAGGGTCTGCTTTCTCTCTCTTGAGGGTCAGTGTTCCACTACGCTGGGTCCCCAGGGTCTCTGAGCCATTTTGTCTTTGGGCTTGGTGAGCACCATGTGCAAGATTTCCAAGTCTTTCAAAGCTCGTGAAAATGTTTGCAATCTGAAAAAATATTACGGTGCCAAAAAAAAAAATGCAAAATGAAATTAATTTCAAAAACAATTACAAAAGTCATACAAAACTGTTATAGCAAAACTAAATTGCTATTTAATGTGGAACTTGAGCTCATTTTAATGTATTTGATCTTATTAAATTTGGTATAGAAGCAATGTACCTTAACACAATAAAGAAGCATCTATGATAAACCCATAGCTAACATCCTAACTCACTGGTGAAAAGTTAGAAGCTTTTCCTCTAAGATCAGGAACAAGACAAGGATGCCCACTCTAGCCACTTCTATTCAACATAGTAATCCTAGCTGGAGCAATTATGCAAAAGAAAGAAAAGACAGCCAAACTGGAAGAAGTTTAACTGTCCCTATTTGCAAACAACATAATCTTGTAATACAGAAAACCTTAATGATTCTACCAAAAAACTTAGAACTAACAAATGAATTCAGTAAAGTTGCAGAATACAAAAATCAACATACAAAAATTAGTAGCATTTCTATACACTAACAGTGAACTACCTGAAAAAAAAATCAAGAAAACAATCCCATTCAGAAAAGCTTAAAAAAATTAAATACTTAGGAATAAATTAAACCAAAGAGGTGAAAAACTGATACACTAAAAACTATAAAACATAAATTGAAGAAGATGCCAATAAATGGAAAGATACACCACGTTCATGAATTGGAAGAGTTAATGTTGTTCAAATGTCCATACTACCCAACGTGATCTACAAACTTAATGCAACCCGTATCAAAATTTCAATGACTTTTTTTCACAGAAATAGAAAAAGCCTGAAATTTGAATAGAACCACAAAAGACCCCAAATAGCCAAAGCAACCTTGAGCAAAAAGAACAAAACTGGAGGCATCACACTACCTGACTTCAAAATATACTAAGAAGTTACAGTAATCAAAACAGTACAGTACTGACAACAAAGAAGACACATAGACCAATGGAACAGAATAAAACACAGAAGTCAGTCTGTGTATTTACAGAAAATTGATTTTTGACAATGATATCAAGAACACACATGAGGAAAGGACAGTCTCTTCAATAAATAGTGTTGGGAAAATCATCTGTCTACATGCAAAAGAATGAAATTAGACCTTTATCTCATACCATACACAAAAATAAATTCACAGTGGATTAAAGACTTAGACATAAGACCTGAAACTATAAAATTGCTAGAAGAAAAGATTAAAAAAAAGAAAACAAGACAAAAGCTCCATGACATTGGTCTGGGCAATGGTTTTTTTAATATGATCCCCAAAAGCACAGACAACAAAAGCAAAAATAGACAAATATCAAACTAGAAAGCTTCACAGCAAAGGAAACAATAATCAACAGTGAAGAGACAACCTGGAAAAAAATATTTGCAAGCCACACATTCGGATAAGGGGTTAATATCCAAAATATACAAGTCAATAACAAGAAAACCAAGAAACCAATTAAAAACTGGCCAAGGACCTGAATAGACTTTTCTCAAAAAAAGGCATACAGATGGTCAACATGTATATGAAAAAGTGCTCAACATAATTAACCATCAGGGAAAGGCAAGTTAAAACCTAAGTGAGATATTACCTCACACATAGTAGAATGGCTATTATCAAAGATGGCAGGGCACAGTGGCTCCTGCCTGTAATCCCAACACTTTGGGAGGCCTAAGCAGAAGGATCGCTTGAACCCAGGAGTTTGAAACCATCATGGGCAACAAAGTGAGCCCGTCTCTACAAAAAATAAAAATTAACCAGGTATGGTGGCGTGCACCTGTAGACCCAGTAACTTGGAAGGCTGAGGCGGGAAGATCACTTGAGCCCAGGAGTTCAAGGCTGCAGTGAGCTGTGATTGCACCACTGCACTCCAGCCTGGGCGACAGAGTGAAACCGTGTCTCCAAAAAAAATGCACAAAAGATAAGGTGTTGGCAAGGAAGTGGAGAAGGGGGTACCCTTGTACACTGTCGGTGGGAATGTAAATTACTACAGCCATTATAGAAAACAGTATGGAGGTGCTCAGAAAAATAGAAATAGAACTACCATATGCTCCAGCAACCCCACTACTGAGTATATATCCAAAGGAAATAAAATAAATATGTTAAAGAAATATCTGCACTCCCATGTTTGTTCATTACAGCATTATTCACGATAGCCAAGATACAGAATCAACCTAAGTGCCCATCAGTGAATGAATGGATAAAGGAAGCATGGTATATTTCCACAATTAAATACTGTTCAGCCTTAAAACAGAAGGAAATGCTGTCATATATGACAACATGGATGAGCCCAGACGACATTATGTTAAGTGAAATAGTCCAGGCAAATCAAATACTACATGATCTCATTTATATCTGGAATGTAAAAAAAAAAAAAAAAAAAAAAAAAAAAAAAAAATTGAGGCCGGGCACGGTGGCTCACGCCTGTAATCTCAGCACTTTAGGAGGTCGAGGCAGACAGATCACGAGGTCAGGAGTTCGAGACCAGCCTGGCCAACATGGTGAAACCCCATCTCTACTAAAAATACAAAAATTATCTGGGCATGCTGGCACGCACCTGTAATCCCAGCTACTCAGGAGGCTGAGGCAGGAGAATTGCTTGAACCCAGGAGGTAGAGGTTGCAGTGAGCCACGATCACAGTCTGGGAGACAGAGCGAAACTCCGTCTTGGGGAAAAAAAGAAAAATTGAATGCATAGACGCAAAGAGTAGAATGGTGGGGCTGGGGGTGGCGAGAGGTGGGGCAGTGAGGGAGCTGGGGAAATGTTGGTCAAAGAGCACAAAATTTCAGTGAGACAGGATAAATAAATTCAAGAGATCTGTTGTACAACATGGGGACTATAGTTAGTGTATTATATTTTTGAAAATATAATTTTTTGTGTGTTCTCACCACAAAAGTAATTATGTGAGATAACGCATATGTTAATTAGCTCATTTGAGCCATTCACAATGTATACATATTTCAAAACACTACGTTGTACACAATAAATACATACAATATTTTTTGTCAAAAAACTTTTAGGCCTAGCACGGTGGCTCATGCCTGTAATCCCAGCACTTTGGGAGGCTGAGGCAGAAGAATCACTTGAGGTCAGGAGTTCAAGACCAGCATGGCCAACATGGTGAAATCCTGTCTCTAATAAAAAATATAAAAATTAGCTGGGTATAGTATCATGCACCTGTAATCCCAGCTAATTGGGAGGCTGAGACATGAGAATCACTTGAACTCCGGAGGCAGAGGTTGCAGTGAGCCTGGTCCATAGAGCAAGCCTGCACTCCAGCCTAGCCCCAGGGTGAGACTCGGTCTCAAAAAAAAATAAAACAACCAACAACAACAAAAACTTTTAAATCTATTTAAAATGGCTATTATCAAAGATAGCAGGGCACAGTGGCTCCTGCCTGTAATCCCAACACTTTGGGAGGCCTAAGCAGAAGGATCGCTTGAACCCAGGAGTTTGAAACCATCCTGGGCAACAAAGTGAGCCTGTAAGTTGAGACTTCCAAAAGTCTTAAAAACCGTCCTAAGTTCCTTCAGTCCTAGAGTTCTTTCTCAGTTATCACTGTTTTTGGTTCTCCGGCTTCTTGATAGTCTCCTTGGAAGAAAAACAACTGCATCTTTCCCTCCAAAGGCAAGGGCCATCTCTGTATCTCTGAAGATCTAACCTTCTGCCACAGTTCGAATATGTTGGAAACGTAATCCCCCATGCAACAGTGTTGAGGGGGTGCCTAATAAGAGGTCATTAGGGCTCTCCTCCCGGGCTGTTTTGCCCTGCCGCCTTCCACCTTGGATGACGCAGCACAAAGGCCCTCAACAGATGCCAGCCCCTCCGTCTTGCACCTTCCAGCCTCCAGAATTGTAAGAAATACATTTCTGTTGTTCTTTTTTAATTACTCAGTCTCAGGTATTCTGTCATAGCATCAGAAAATACACTAAGATACTTGCCTAGGCCATGAGGACCCCAAGACACAGCACAAATTTTCTAGAAGCTCTAACCAGACCACCTTTCTCCTACTCCCACGGTAAGGTCCTTCCTTCCCCTGTCCCTTACAGCCCTATGGGATTTTTTGCTTTCTCTCATTCTCCAGGCCTTCTGCAGCTCTATTTCCTGCAAGATTGCATCTTTTCTCCTGGATATTTGGTCCTCGCTGGACTGAGGTGGCAGCCCAGGGTTGGGAGCAGGCCTCTGGCTGGCCTCTGGTCAGTAAGCCAGAGGGGTCACCTTGTCTTGAAAGACAACCCAGCCATTGGCCATGTTTTCCGCCATCTTCTGAGTATTGCCAGTGACCCCCCTCAGCAGTTCAAGACAAGTCGGGTTACACAACAAGGCAGCACAATAATGAAGCTCCCACCCCTGGCTTGGGCCTGGGCATTAGAAAGCCCTGCCTGCGGGGGGCGGGGGGTGGGGCCCTCACATGCAGGAGGCAATGGCTAGTAGCTTCACCAGAGGATCCTCTGCCTCCTCGGTCCAGGCCTCCCCCTGGGGCCGTCCCGCCTCTTCCTCATTAAAGCCTGTGCTCAAAGGAGCGGGGTTGTTTTTCAGATTCTTTCAGCAGTGAGTTATTGATCAACACTGATAATGCAAGCAGCTTGATCTCACCCTGCACTGGCAGAGATTAATTAGCTTGATTCCCAAGCATAATTCCTAATTAGGCACGGGAAGAAAGGAAAGAGAACACAAAGGAACTATTCTTCTCCAGGAACCACCGACCTTCTGTCCAGGGGTGGAGGAGGAAGAAACAGGTAAGCATGTCCCAGCACCAGAGTGCTTCTTGCCCAGTCCAAAGCTGGGCAGCCAGCCCATGAGCACAAACAACACCGAGGATGGTGCCGGTGCCATCCTGCACAGGTCTCAGAAGAAAATGTGCATTTTATTTGTTTGCTTTACTCTCTGCCTAATGATGCGCAGGGAAGGCACAATTAAGCAGGAAGCTTTGAAGTACCTGCTCTAGGCTTGCTTGGCCACCAGAAGCTGAGGATGCAAGCAGGGGAGAATTCAGCTCCATTGGGCTGGGGAAGAAAGGTTGGATGGGGAGGGGGTAGTGGCCCTGAGACTTGAACAGAAATAGTGAAAGGAACCACTTCCTGCAGCTGAGAGGCAGCAGCCATCTTGTTCTGTTGTGGGCATTTTCTAGAGTGTTCCAGCCAGGACCGGTGATCCAAATGGCTCTTCCCTGGTGGTGGGTGGGGCAACAGGAGGTAGGAAGGACCTTCAATGTGGCAACCGTGAGGTGTGGCCAGTCAACTTACCCATGCTGAGCTTCCATTTCTCTTCTGTGAAATGGGGATAATTAACGATCGCATCAGCTTACGTGACGGTTGTGAGAATTAACTGAGGAATTCAGAGATGCATTGCACATAGGAGGCACTTCCTAACCCACCTAAAGAAAGCAAACCCACAGGGCAGCAAATCAGAAGCGGATAAGGACTGACCTCCTCCTTATTCAGTAGCACATGTCTAATAGACCCGACTGTGTCCCGCACATGCTGCCCCTGAGGAAGGCTTATTATAAGGAGCTACAAACAATGTGACCTGGGAAAGACAGTGGACTCAGGTATAGAACAAGAACACCTGCCTGGGCTGACTGGGGACCAGGATGCAGGGAAGGCTGCCTGGAGGGAGTGATACACCCCTGAGTCTGAAATGACATTTTTGGCCAGGAAACAATGATTTGGTGAAAATGAGTTCACTAGAGGTTAATAAAAATTGGCAGTCCTGGCCAGGCACGGTGGCTCATGCCTGTAATCCCAGCACCTTGGGAGGCTGAGGCAGGCGGATCACGAGGTCAGGAGTTCGAGACCAGTCTGACCAACATGGTGAGACCCCGTCCCTACTAAAACTACAAAAATTAGCCAGGCATGGTGGCACCTGCCTGTAATCCCAGCTACTCAGGAGGCTGAGGCAGGAGAATCGCTTGAACCCAGGAGGTGGAGGTTGCAGTGAACCAAAATCATGCCACTGCAGGTCAGCCTGGGCAACAGAGCAAGACTCTGTCTAAAAAAAAAAAAAAAAAAAAAAAAATTTGGGAATCCCTGCTGTCTGCAGTAGGCCAATCATGTGTCCAAGAATCATGAGAGTATCCTTCCCCATCACCACCACCACCCCACACTCACACCAAAATGTGTCACCCTTCAATCCCTTGAAGTCTGTCTGCTCGCCATCCTGATCCAAACAAGCCACTTTAAATAAAGTGCAATTATGAAACAATAGGGGACATTCGAACACTGGCCGGACTACTGTTGATACATTTAGATGTGATACTGTGGTTATGTTTTTCTAAAAGTCCTTGTCTGTTAGAGATACACACTGAAGTATTTACAGAGAGAATGATACAATCGCTGTCTGGAATCCACTTCAATGCCACCCAGTGTTCGAGGGTGGGGAGTGGGGTTAGGCGGTTTCAAGGAAACAAGATTGGCCCAGTCTATCAGCATCGATGCTGGGTGAGATAGGGAAGTGGGGGTTCATTATACACTTTACTTTTGAAAGTGAAGTTTTTCATAATAAAAAGTTGAAAGACAGACAGAAGGAAGGGAGATGGGAAGGCAGGGAAAGGAGAAAGGGAAGGAGAGAAGGAAAAGATTCTGCTCAAATGTCCCTTTGGAAACCTTCCTTGACCCCCGCGTTGGTACGGGACGGGGGGAACGGGGAGGCTGTTTTCTGCTCAGCCAGAGCAACAAGGCCCATGAGGAGACAGGAGGGATGTCTGGAGAGCAGTCCCAAGCCACAGAGTCCTTCTGGGGACCATCCACACCATGGAGAGAGAGCAGCACAGGGAGCATAGCACAGACCCATGACATAGCGCTGTGCCCATGACATCAGCTGGCAAAGGACCACGGGACCAGGAGGGAGGCATTAGAAGGGCGAACACTAGCAGCTGTTGAATAGGAAGAAATGTGAACCAACTTCTCTACCTAAAGAAGTGGTGGCAGGGCCGTGGAGGTTCGGGAGAGGGACAGGTTCCAGGATTAGAGTGTTTTTTTTTTCTTGAAGGGGGAGAGGCTACTGTAGCCGCAGGTACCGAGCATCTGGTGTCTGGAGAGACGCAGCTACTCTAGGCAGTTTCTGATCTGGAACCAGGAAGTGTCTGTTTCCCCACAGGCAAGCAGATGTTCTGGCCTTGGTGCTGGGCCTGCCGCCACCAGAGGCAGAGATGCCCCACGTGCCTGCGTCAGGCATGACAGGTCACCCCTGAGTCCTTGGGTCTCCCCAGGCCTTCTCCAGGCCTTCCCAACAGGGCTGAGGTTGAAGAAAACGCTCAAGGTTCACCCCACTGCTCCGACCCTCTCACCAGAAGAGAAGGGCTGTGTCCCAAGAGCAGCCTGCTTGGGAAAAGAATATGTGGGGTGACTTGTCCAGATCTGCCCAGGGAGGCTGGGAATGGAGAGAGAGAGGAATCTGCCAACCAGTTGGGGGAAAGTGGATTTTGCAACAACCTTGATGATATTAAATGCTTGGGGGGCCTGGGAAGACCAAATGTTTAATATTTGGAGAAGAGGCTGTCTAAACAAAGTAATTAGGAGGCTCCTTTGTAGTGATATGAAAGAGATGAACTGGGTATACCCGACATCAAAGACAGGAGATTCAGTGGGGAATGAGGCCCACGGCCGGGCGTGGGCAGCGCTGGAGGACAGGATCTCGCAGTGTGCTGTGGGGGAGGGCAGCCCCTGCAGTGTGCATGTTGAGTGCTGGGAAACCCCAAGTAACACTTCCCCACTCATTTAACACACTTCCTAAAACCTCTCTCTCAGACGAAGGTTAAACCTCCCCAAAAGCTACTTTTCAAAAGCAACCTTTACCACCAACCACGAGAAACACAGGAGCCTGCCTTCCACTGTTTACCATTGGTCAGGAGGTCATTTATGGACCATTCTCTCGCCCAAGATAAACTCAGAAGTGGACACTGAGGGCAGGTTGTGGGTGCCACCAGGCAAGCTAGGGCATCGGAGTTCAGCAGAGCTGGGTGGGAATTCTGCTTCTCCATCCACTACCTGAGTAACCCTGGGCAAGTCGCTTAGCCTCCCCAAGCATAAACTGCTTTGCTTGTAATATGCAAATAATAAGGGGTGGAGGAATTTTTTTTTTTTTTTTTTTTTTTTTTTGAGACAGAGTCTCGCTCTGTCACCCAGGCTGGAGTGCAGTGGCGCGATCTCGGTTCACTGCAATCTCTGCCTCCTGGGTTCAAGCAATTCTCCTGCGTCAGCCTCCTGAGTAGCTGGGATTACAGGCGCCCGCCACTACGCCCAACTACTTTTTGTATTTTTAGTAGGGACGGGCTTTCACCATGTTGGTCAGGCATTTTCCCAGGACCCAGGCAGACAGCTGATTCCAGCATCCATGTTGCATCCCCCTCCCGCTGTAGCTGGCATCTCCCAGAGCCGGGCACCCACCGCAGAGCTTCTAAGACCAGGCCCATTTGAACACAGGAGGACTTCTGAAGTTCATTTAACCCCAAAATCAGTGATTCTACATCATATTTTGAAGTGTTTACAGGTAAATCATGTGATACTGGTATTTATTTTTAAAATATTCTAGCCCAAAGTACATGGTAGACAAAATAAGAATGTCAGGATGCTGATAATTAGTGAAACTAGACGAAGATACACGAAAGTTTAATTTTGATTCTCACCTACTTTCATGTGCATTAGGAAACTTTCATAATAAGTTAAAGGAACAAAATAGGCCAAGATCAGTTGCTCATGCCTGTAATCCCAGCACTTTGGGTGGCTGAGGCAGGCGGATTACTTGAGGTCAGGAGTTTGAGACCAGCCTAGCCAACATGGTGAAACCCCATCTCCACTAGAAAATACAAAGAAAAAAAAAATTGTCGCCAGGCGTGGTGGCAAGCGCCTGTAATCCCAGCTACTCAGGAGGCTGAGGCAGGAAAATCGCTTGAGCCTCCGAGGCGGAGGTTGCAGTGACCCGAGATTGCTCCATTGCACTCCAGCCTGGGTGACAGAGTGAGACTCCATCTCTAAATAAATAAAGGAACAAAATACATTTCAGTCTTGAGCTCCAGTTCCCTGCTGAGAGGAGCTGAAGCTGAGCTATGGCACCCGCTGCTTCTTCTCCCTCATCCCTAAAAATGTGGGGTGCTGGGTGCCAAGGGAGATCTGAAGACGGCCACCACTCAGACCAGCAGGAGAGGCCAAGAAGGTGGTAAGAAATTACAAGGTATTGTAGCACATGCTCCCCAGGGTGAGGACACAGGACTCTGGGACCTAAGGAGGGAGCAGTTAACTCAAGAGGGCCCAAGTCAGGAAGGACCTGACCATGGTGACAAAGCCAGTTAATAGGAGCAATGGTTTTGCAACCACAAACATTGGTCTGGGGGACTGCGGGCCCAATGTGGTGGGAGTTTTAGAGCAGGGACCCCTCCACTGCACGTGGATTCTCATACTTGCTAAGTTACACTGAATTCTCTCTCAACCCATTTGGAGGCTCTCACCAAGAAAGGAGTCCCTTTGAATTGGCAGGATGTTAAAAGCTTCCTCCAGCCATTGACCCTGGGTCCCCTTGGTAGAAATAAATCAGATTTTCCAGGCAGTCCTCAGTTTCACGTCCATTCCCTCATTCAATCAATTATTCAATTACAAATCATTTTTAATATGATTTTATGGTTCAGGAATTCAGGCAGGGCTCAGCTGGGCAGTTCTTGTGCCCCACATGGCATTGGCTAGGAATAGGCTACCCCGAAGAAATCACAGTGTAATGGGAGATGGGAAATAGGTTAACACAAAGTTACTATACTACAAGAAAAATCTGGCCGGGCGCGGTGGCTCAAGCCTGTAATCCCAGCACTTTGGGAGGCCGAGACGGGCGGATCACGAGGTCGGGAGATCAAGACCATCCTGGCTAACACGGTGAAACCCCGTCTCTACTAAAAAAAATAAAAAATAAAAGTAGCCGGGCGAGGTGGCTGGCGCCTGTAGTCCCAGCTACTCGGGAGGCTGAGGCAGGAGAATGGCCTGAACCCAGGAGGCGGAGCTTGCAGTGAGCTCAGATCCGGCCACTGCACTCCAGCCTGGGCAGAGCAAGACTCCGTCTCAAAAAAAAAAAAAAAGAAAAAGAAAAATCTTCAAATCTTCAATCTTCAGTCTTCATGGGTGTGAGTCTTCCCTGGTAGAGAGTTCTTTACTAAATTGTATTCCTGTGTTAGCCAGCCAAGCACTCACGGAGTACAGTTGTCCCTTGCTATCTGTGGCAGATTGATCCCAGACACTGCCACCTCCAGCCCTGTGAATACCAAAACCCATGGATGCTCAAGTCCTTGATATAAAATGGTATGGTATTTGCACATAACCTACACACATCCTCCCATATACTTTAAATCATCACTAGATTACTTATAATACCTAATGCAATGTAAATGCTATGTAAGTAGTTGCTACACTGTATTGCTTAGGGAATAATGACAAGAAAAAAAAGACTGTACAACTTCAGTACAAATGCTATAATTCATTTTTTTATCTGAATATTTTTGATCCATGAATACAGAGGGCTGGCTATATAAAGAATGTACAATTTGGTACTTTACTCCTAATTTAAGTCATCTCTTTCAGCCCATACGGGTTGCCTGGGGCAGGGCAGGGGTGTGCGTGTTGAGTCGGCGCTATACCCTGTTTCACAATGCGTGGTATCCTTTGCACACAGCTTGCAGGGCTGCCTCCAAGGATGGCTGCCTTATCCCCCACTCTTTCTTCATGGCACCCTCTTATCTCCACCTCCTTTCCTCTTCTGAGTCCTACCTTTTCTTGCCAGACCAGGGATTTGCCAATTATTCTGGATGGGCAGAGGGAAGGGGCCCTCAGATCCTGCAGATGGAGCATCTGAAAGACAATGAGACGCTGTACACAACCAAGCTCAGCCTCCTGTAAACACATCCTCTGGGTGTCACTATGCGAAAAGACTTTGTCTCTTTACATTGCACAGCGAAGTGTCTCTCTGATTGTCTTGTTGTTGGTGGCTGCATGGATTCAGGAAGAGGAGGTATTTGGACCCAACGACAAAGGTTCATCTCGGTGGTTTGTCTCCTGTGTTTGTTTTGTGCCTGCCCCATATGTATCCACCCGACTACTGGCAGCAATCCCTCCAGGACCCACCTCTGTCTTCGTGGTTTGTGTGTCCTGGTCCTGCTCCTTGGCCCCAGAATACACGCTACACATCTAACCTACCCAGTGCCTCATCCCTACGGCTACAGCGATTGGTTTAGGAATGGGCAAATGATCCAATCAGAGTAAGACTGTCTAACATCTGATCCCAGTTATCCTGGAGCTAGAAGTCCCACCTTTCCAGGCTCCTCCATGTTCCTTTCTGCAGCAATGAGGAGGAAGGCTCATTCCCTTCTCAGGGAGCTTGCTGTGTTGTCCCAATCCTGACTGTCCCCTCTCCACCCCCGCCTATGGCTCCCCTGTCTCCTGGCATTCTCATCTGCCACTGAATTCTTCCCACGCCAAACGCAAGTTAGGAACCTAAGCTCGGATGAAATGCTGGCTTAGACCTCATTGTTATTGAGAAGCAGAAACCACACTTCTTAGTTGGTAGAGGTGGATATGGATTGGGGCCATAAAGATTCTTCAATCATTGAATAAGGATTTCATTATTTGGACTACTAAATACATTAGATTATTTATACTAACTAAATAAATTAGATTCATTTTTCGAAGTTTAAAATCGTTTTCAATAGAGACTAAAAAGGCTGTAGATGAGATGGGAGAATCTTTCAACTCCAGACTCTTCCCGTCTCCTCCCTAGTATGTATCACTACGCCTTGCCCAGAGAGACTGTAGGGGTGCTCAGAAAAAACCATGGCTGGTTGATTCCCTGGAAAAAGGGGCGCTGTCGCAGAGAGCTCTGTGCCCTTCCTGCCGACACTGGGGTATAGAGGAGGCAAGTTCCCCTCTGAAGGTGAGCATGATTCACCGATTAAAACTAAGAAATTTACTTTGGTATGCTACTGTTAACTAACCTACAGACTTTTTTTCAGATTTCACCATGCTTTCCAATCTTGTCCTTTCCCAGTTCCAGGATCTAGTGCAGAATACCAGGTTGCATGTTAGGATGTGTCCAGTCTGTGACCATTTCTCAATCTTTCCTCGTTTTCTCATGACTTCTGACATTTGTTTATTTTTTGAGACTGAGTCTTACTCTGTTGCCTAGGCTGGAGTGCAGTGGCCTCATCTTGGCTCACTACAACCTCCACCTCCTGGGTTCAAACAATTCTCCTGCCTCAGGAGCTTTGCTCTGCCTCAGCCTCCCAAGTAGCTGGGATTCTCCTGCCTCAGCCTCCCAAGTAGCTGGGATTACGCGCGCACCACCACGCCTGGCTAAGTTGTATTTTTAGTAGAGATAGGATTTCACCATTTGGCCAGGCTGATCTCGAACTCCTGACCTCAGGTGACCCGCCCGCCTCAGCGTCCCAAAGTGCTGGGATTACAGGCGCGAGCCACCTCGCCCAGCCTGAGTTCTGACATTTAGAAGAGTACGTGGGGCGGGGGGGGATTTTGTAGAATGTCCCTCAATTTGGGTGTGTTTGGTGTTTTGCCATGAGACTGGGGTTATGCTTTTGGGGGAAGAGTGCCACACAGAGGTGAAATGTCCTCCTCATCACATTATTTGAGAGGTACATGGTGCCTATGGGACTTATCACTGCTGATGTTCACCTTGATCTCTTTTTTCAGGTGGTGCCTGCCAGCTTTCTCCACTGTGGAGTTACCACTTTTCCCTTTCCACATTGTATTCATCAGAAGCCAGTCACTAAGCGAGGTCAAACTCCAGGACAAAGGAATGAAGTGCCACCTCCTGGAGGGGGAGCATTCACATTTATTACCTGGGATCCTTCTGTAAGGAAGAGCTCTCTCTCCTCTAAAAAACTCTTTAATCCTTTTAAGTCTCAGTTTCTTAATTGTGAAATAGGGCTAATACCTGTATCCAACCAAGGGGGTAGTTAGAAGGTTACGTGATAGGTGGAAAGCATTTAACAAAGGTGAAATGTTATGATCAGGAACAATCCAGAGACCCAACCAGCCATGTGCAGGAGCCACTTAACTCTACTGTTCTGCAGCGCTGTGATGTCTGCATCTTTCACTGGGGGTGAAGTTCCCGGTCCCTGAGACAGGCCAGTCTGGAGACAGGCTGGTTTTCTCTCTGTTCTCCTGAGAGCCCTTCAGATGAGAGGGGAGGTCTGGAGACAGAATGCCAAAAGCCCATTAAAGGCACCGCCTTGCAGTTCAGAGAGGGAGCAGGTCTGGAGAAGAACCAAAGGAGCTCAGCCAAGGTATGGTGTATGGATTGGACTTTGGTAGAAGATGGTAAGAACCAAACACCTGAGAAACCACTTTGAAGATCAGGGTCAGAGTAAGGCCTAACACATAGTTGGCTCTCGTAATTATTGGTTGATTGAATGGCTCAAAGAGCAACTCGACCAAGAACGCTGGACTGGGAGTCCAGTTACTTGGGTCTTGCATCCCTGATTTATTTTTATTATATATATATGTGTGTGTTTTATTTTTTGAGACAGTCTCACTCTGTCGCCCAGGCTGGAGTACAGTGGTATGATCTTAGCTCACTGCAACCTCCGCTTCCCAGGTTCAAGCGATTCTCCTGCCTCAGCCTCCCGAGTAGCTGGGATTACAGACATGCACCACCACGCCAGCTAATTTTTGTATTTTTAGTAGAGATGGGGTTTCGCCATGTTGGCCATCCTGGTCTCGACCTCCTGACCTCAGGTGATCTTCCTGCCTCGGCCTCCCAAAGTGTAGGGATTACAGGCGTGAGCCACCGTGCCTGGCTGTGATTTATTTTTTTCTGTATGTTTGTTTTTGTCAACTTGCTGTGTGACCCTAAGCAAGTTACTTAACTTCTCTGGGCTTCACGTTCCATGGATGAAAATTATAAAGAGGTTAGAGAGAGAGGAGGACTAGGTCCAGGCCTTAGAGGAGAGCCACTGTCCCGGACTTCTCCCTCTGTCACCCCGCTTTCCATGACCCTCCCTGCCTGGCTTTGTGACTCCTTGCCTCGCTTTCAAAACAAATGCTGCAATCTCAGTGCTCATCCAAGAGCCGGGCATTGTTAGAAACTTCCCAGCCTGCAGCAAAGGCTGCTGCAATACTCGCTCTGCCTGCCTTTGCCCTGCGCTTCCTACACACCCTCTCTTTGTTTCTCCTCAACATCTGTCCCTGACTATACTCCTCTCATGTTTGTCCTCAGCTGCTGAAAGGGCCACGTTTGTTTTCATTACAAATAAGACCACCGAGTGGGCTCCTGGCGTGAGGGCGGGAGCAGCCGCGCGCAGTCTTCAGAGGCAGCCCCCCAGGCTCTCTCTGGAGGGTGTGTCTCTGCTTCCCTTTCCCCGTGTTTATTTTTAGACCAAGACAAGTGGCCCGGGGAGACCCTCCGGACTCCCAGCCTTCAGAGGGCAGGGCAGCTTGGGCTTTCGCCCCAGCGCTTCCTGCCAGTCACGTGTGTGTTCCTGGCCGGGGTGCGGGGAGCTGGTATCTTGGCCCTTGTGGGAGGACGCGCACAGCCCGAGGAGGGAGAGCCCCGCACGGGAAAGGGCTTTTTAGAGGTGGGGTGCCGGCGTAGGAACGATGCATTACTTTAACATTTGATTTATTTTTCCAACTGGACTTCTTCCCGGGGCTCTTTCTGGGCCTAGCTGCCTTTGTGATCCCGCGCCCCGGCCCTTGGCCTCTCACCTCCAGCGCGGGGGCGCCCCCTGCCGTGGGAAGCGGCTGTGACCGGGCAGAGGTGCCATCTGGGACTCTGGGTTCTCAGCCCCGGGACAGCGAACCGAGGGGCAGATGATCCATCAGAAAAGAGCCGGCACTGCCCTGCCCCGCGCCCCTGCCCCTGCCTTTTTCTGGGAGCGCCCAGCGCCGCGCCCCCTACGGCCGCTTGACCGCATCTTTGCGCCCGGCCCCAGGCTCTGGGACAGCCGTGCCCCTCATCAAGGGAGAGCCAAGGACCACAAGGGGAAGGTCAGCAGCGGCGGTGTGGAGGTCCTTTGGCTGCAGGCCCCACCGCGCTCTCCCTCCAGTCCTTGCCTTCTCTAGGGACCAGGTAGCACCGGTGCCTGGATCTCGGCCTTGTCTCCGTGTGCCCTGCTCCCTGCCTCACCTACTAAGAACCAAGTCTGGTTCACCGTCTTCCAAGAGCTGCAACCCATTCTCAGCTAGCTGGGGGCCCAGGCCACCCCTTCCCTCCTGACCTGTGTGCCTTCTGGGCTGGCTCCAGGGCCCCCCACACCGTGACCAGGGCGGGTTCCCTATGGGGCTGGCCAGTCGGCACCGTGCCAGGCCCACAGTGCCCTGGGCGCCCGTGGAAGTCGTTTTGTGTCTTTAAAATAAGAAGGAAGACATTAACCTTTAGGCTGAAGAAAATGTTTTAGTAGACAATATTAACATATTTATCTTTATCCAACAGCCATAAAATATAACTTTAAATATTCTATTGATGGATAAAGGAGTTCATGAAGGCAGAAGTGCCTGGGCCCACGAACATCCCAGTGTGGCCCTGGACGGGACATCATGGTCCCCTGGCCAACAGAGCTAAAATGTGGGTGAAGGCCAGATTTCTTGCACATGGCAGTGACGGGATGCTCCCCAGAGAGCTTCATGTGGATTCTTTGCTTTTTATTTTCTCTCTTAATAAAAATGTATGATGTTTACATTTGTCAGAGAACAAACAGAACTGTGGCTTGTGTTTCATGTCTTACGAAATGGGTCTTGTGTACTTTTGGCTGTTCCTTCATGTTCTTAGCAGTTATAGATTTGACCCCTCTGGAATGGAGGGGCCATATATCAGGGGGTTTGGGGCAGGGGACATGGCCCTGTTTGCCCTGCCCTCCCTGATAGGTTGATTTATCTCCCTGCAATCCCTTCTTCACCTTCTGGGGCGGTCTTCTTCTCGTCCCAGATCTGCCCCCAGGGCTTTGTTTGGCACCGCCCCACTCCCGCCTTCCCCCGTAGTCTTTCTACAGACCACCCCTTCCCATGTCTCCTCAGCGCTGGCCTACTCAGCAGTTCTAGCAACCGTCTCCACTGCTTTAGCCGGCTAGGACTGCCAAACAAAGCACCACAGCTTGGGGGCTTCAACCACAGAAATCTGTATTCTCATAATTCTGGAGACCAGAAGTCTGAGATCAAGGTGTCCACAGGGCTGATTTCTTCTGAGGCCCCTCTCCTTGGTTTGTCAACAGCCTCTTCTCCCTATGTCTTCACAGGGTCTTCCCTCTATGCCTGTCAGTGTCCTGATCTCCTCTCAGTCATATTGGGTTAGGGATCACCATATGACCTCGTTTTACCTTGATCACCTCTTTAAAGACTCTTTTTTTTTTTTTGAGACAGAGTCTCACTCTGTCGCTCAGGCTGGAGTGCAATGGCACCATCTCGGCTCACTGCAAGCCTCAGCCTCTGGGGCTCAAGGAATTGTCCTGCCTCAGCCTCCTGAGTAGCTGGGATTACAGGCATGCACCACCATGCCTGGCTAATTTTTTTGTATTTTTAGTAGAGATGGGGTTTCATCGTGTTGGCCAGGCTGGTCTTGAACTCTTGACCTCAAGTGATCCACCCGCCTCGGCCTCCGAAAGTGCTGGGATTACAGGTGTGAGCTACTACTCCCGGCCTTCTCCAAATACTGTCACACTGTGCATTGCTACGGTTAGGATTTCAACATGTGAATTTGAGGGGGACTCAAATCAGTCCATACACCCACCACCACCTCCACTTCCGTGCACAGAAATAATTGCCAGAACTACAGATCGTGAGCTTGTGTGGGGTGACAATCCGACCAGCAACGGTGAGACAGAGCTGAGAGGGCTGCAGACCAGGGCGGTGGGGCCCAGGATGCTAACAAAGCGCCACTGAGACCCGCACAGCGTGCAGGTGCTGCTGGAGGAGAGGGGTCCCCTGAGTGGATCGGCTTGGTCTGCCCTTGCAAATAGTTATTTTCAACAGGAAGGACTTAGAGCCCCTTGATCTACATTCACGGATACTTTTTTGAACTCAAGGTTTACACTAGAAACCAGCAGCACCCCATCCCCGAGGGCTCTCTAACCCACTGTGTCTGTACCCTGACCTTACCTACCTTTTTTTAAAATTTATTTATGTATTTATTTTTTTGAGATGGAGACTCGATCTGTCGCCCAGGCTGGAGTGCAATGGCGCGATCTCAGCTCACTGCAAGGTCCGCCTCCCAGGTTCACGCCATTCTCCTGCCTCAGCCTCCCGAGTAGCTGGGACTACAGGCGCCCGCCACCACGCCTGGCTAATTTTTTGTATTTTTAGTAGAGACGGGGTTTCACCGTGTTAGCCAGGATGATCTCGATCTCCTGACCTCGTGATCTGCCCGCCTTGGCCTCCCAAAGTGCTGGGATTACAGGCGTGAGCCACCACACCTGCCCCTAACATGTCTTTTTTAAACCAAAAATTCTGATCTTTGTTCCAATAATTACTCAATGGCTACAGCTCTAGCTTCATAAATAGAGTTTATGGGGAACCTCGTGGAGGATGCCGTCCAATAGGGAAATCTTGTACAAACCCTGCTAGGCTTATCCAGTCCTTGGGTTGAACGTTCTTGGAAAGAGACTAACGTCCCACGGGCCCTGCTACCGCGTCCCCTACCTCTGCCCCCAACTTTCTTGCCCTGCTCATCTGGCTGGTACCTGCTCAAAGGAGTCAGGTTCATTTCAAAAAGCCTAAGAGGACAAAGTGGGGAAGATGAATCTTTTCAAAAAAGAATTACTTCCTGTATTTCAAAGTCAACTGCAAATTTAAAAAAACATTTTTTTTTTTACAATAAAATGCTGCTTGGCATCATTCAAGCTGGTGCCACCCTCCCTCACTCCAGTGCCAGGTCTTTGTGCCGAGCCCATCGATTCTCCTGCTAGTAAAATAGGAAGGAGCTAGAGGATCACTTTTTAATCTTATTCATTTTGGCGGTGATCCTTTTGGCTCTGTCTTAACACCCGAAGACCACGAGTCCTGGCCCACATTTTTCCTGGGGGTAGAAGACGAGGGAGACAAGGGAGACAGTGCAGCTGTGTCATCTCCTTCAAAGCAAACCTCTCTGCTTAGGCCTCCAGATGCAGCGCAGGCTTTAGAGGAACACTAAGTCCCACCCTGATTGCCATTTAGTCCAGAGTTTCTTGCGCAGAATAACAATATCCCCAAAACGACCCTGAGCGAAGAGTTTAAACTTGGAGTGGGACGTGCTCATGGCTGCCTTGCCTTTGCCAGCAATGTGAACCACAAACTCTTCTCTTGCCCGGCCCTCTTCCCGGAAAGTTCCTGGAACAAGCAGGAAGTCTTTCTGGGGATTTTAGTGAGAGAATCTCAAGCCTGCTTTTCGGACTTCGCATCGCGTTGTTTTTCCCAGTCTCACTCTCCCACCAAAGCCAGGACAGTGCTAGTCAAGTTCATAGCTAGAGTTCCGTGGGCATTCATTCCCTCATCCACCCCCTTTACTCGCATGACCCAGAACCACGGAGGCTCCCCATAAACTCATCCAGGCCCTTCTGGGAACTTGCAGATGCAGTCTCGCGGGGCCCACTCCCGGTCCTTTCATCGCCTCCCACTGGAGCCTCAGGGTGACGTGTGTGTGTGTGTATGTGTGTGTGTGTGTGTGTATGTGTGTGTGTGTCCGCGCGCGCACGTGTGTGTGTTGATGGTGAAGCACACACGAGTGCTGTCCCCTCACTGCCATGGCATCTTTGAGGCACTGCGTCCAGGTCTGTGTCCCTTCAGAGCAAACCTCCCAAGTAGCTAAACGGTGCTGTAACTGCTTCAGTGCTCCTGTGGCCACACTGTGCTCTGCGTGCATCTATGAGAGCCACTCTCCAGTCTGTGTCCCGCCCTCTCACTGAGGCCTAGAACCTCGGCTTGTGCTGTGTGCTCCACCAAGACCCTTGTGAAAATGGCCACCAGGCTGTTCTCTACTGGGGACAGAGAGCTCCTCTGTTAGCTCCTGGGGCCAGGCTGGGGAACAGGCTCCACAGGGTTCTTTCTGCTCCTCACCTCTCTCGCCTCTGCTCCCAGGCACCTTCACCCCAAACACACTTTTTTATTTTTATTTTTTTGAGATAGTCTCACTCTGTCGCCCAGGCTGGAGCACAGTGGCGTGATCTCAGCTCACTGCACTCTCCACCTCCCAGGTTCAAGTGATTCTCTTGCCTCACCCTCCTGAGTAGCTGGGATTACAGGTGCTTGCCACCATGCCTGACTAATTTTTAGTAGAGACAGGGTTTCACCATGTTGGCTAGGCTGGTCTCGAACTCCTGACCTCGAGTGATCCACCTGCCTCGGCCTCCCAAAGTGGGGGATTACGGTGTGAGCCACTGCACCCAGCCCCAAAACACACTTCTTATTGCTTCCTTTCTTTCCCACACAAAACAGCAAATGTTTTGTTGGAAGCTGATGGCGCAGAAATTTATCAGACACAGCTATACTCAAAATCCAGGTTAGGCTTAGTAGGATCTGCTTCCTATCCCGGCAGTTCTTCCTGGGGACACTTCCCCACCTCTGGTGGCCTAGCCGTTCAGTGCGGTCACTGTGGCACCTGTTGAGAAGCTGACACCAGCTGGCGTTGGCATTGCACTCCATCAACAAAACTGAGTCAACCCTCCTTCAATATAATATCATTTATATTGTTTCCACATCATCCATGTCTTAATATTTTACATAATCGATGTGGCGTTTCATCAACTACAATCTCTCTTATGTGGGGGAAGCCTCACCAAATTAGTAAAATGCAATCTGAATTATATCTTTTAAATGAAACAGTTGTTTTATTTCCAGCGCATGTGGAAATTTAGGCAAGATAAGTTTCAGGTGGAAAACTCCTTCGGGATCTTTAATGAAGACATGAAAATGGTTGATCATTAGCTTATCAATTACTAGACGGAAATGAAAGCTTTTTGTAGCTTTGGAAAAGCCTGTTCCTTCTCCTCTACGTCGACATCTTGTTTACATCATCACGTGCTCAGCCGACTCTGCTCTCATAATTTCCACCAAAGTAAACGTCAAGCCTGATTCTGCAAAATATCACACATTTCAATTTGCTGCATTTAAGAACGTTCTTGATATGTTATCCTTCTTTATCCTGGGCTCTTAAAATGCTTTTTCAAAACACTTGCTTGGACCTGTGGAAATAGGCGGTTCTGATGTTTGCTTTTTGAAGATAAGACGGCAGAAATGTTGAGGCCCTGATTGCATGGCTTGCCTGGGCTCTGCCACTCCCATCTTTAGCCCGGTTCATTGGGCTCAAAGGTGGAAGGAGAGGCTGCTTCGGAAACCTGCGCCACCGGGTGTAATTACGGTACCAACAGCCGACCTCTTTGCTACACCAATGGTCCAGTGACCGCTGCTCAGCACATGACTCTTGGCCTGGGAACAAGATAATATTCACCGAGCGTGACTGCTGCATCCAAGTCAGAGGCGAGGAGGAAAAACAAGCACTTGTTTTCCACATGCATCTCCAAGGCTGCATTTCCAACTTGGCCATGGCCATAGAAGCCAGAACCTTACAGCGTCTTGGCAATTAAATGATTTTCACGCTTCTATTTTTAAAAGTCTTGGAACGAGTAACCTGGGGGATCAGAGTGGTTGGGTGAATGTCTTTGCAGAGCTCCCCCGAGTCGGAGGCCCTGTCCTGGCAGCATTCCAAAGCAACTGCGAAACCAAAATGCTACAACAGGGCCCACTCTGCAAACCTGCTCCTCAGATGATAAAAACAGAAACACCAGAGGCACTGGGGCCCTTGCAGTCTGTCCTACGTGAGGACAAAGAGTACATTCTGGCCTCCGGTCCCCAGGCAGTAAGATTAGGATCCCACGGTTTGCATGTGTACATAAAGCTTTCACATACGGGATAGCAGTGCCAGGGTCCCCAGGAAGCCATCTCAGAGAGGGAGGTTGGCACGAAAGAGGTTGACTTAGGGTGAATTCTTGGGGTCCACACCTGGGAAGATCAAAGCTAATTCTTGGGGTCCACAACTGGGAAGAGGAGGGAAGGCGAGGGGAGGGGAAGGGAGGGAAGGGAAGGAGCTGACAGCTGAGGCCTGTCTGTGGGCAGTGTCCGGACAGCTGGGAGAGTAAGTCCTGCCTTCCTGAGGAGCTGGACCATAGTTGAAGAACTCCTCAGAGCATTTCATCTTGGTTTTTAAACGTGCAAACTTTGAAAAAAATTGAGGCGAAATGTACATAATATAAAGTCATACAATTAACATTTTTTATTTTATTTCATTTATTTATTTATTTATTTATTTGAGACAGAGTTTCACTCTTGTTGCCCAGGCTGGAGTGCAGTGGCTTGATCTCGGCTCACTGCAACCTCCGCCTCTCGGGTTCAAGTGATTCTCCTGCCTCAGCCTCCCGAGTAGCTGGGATTAGGGGGCCTGCCACCACACCTGGCTGATGTTTGTATTTTTAGTAGAGACAGAGTTTCATCAGATTGGTCAGGCTGGTCTCGAACTCCTGACCTCAAGTGATCCTCCCACCTTAGCCTCCCAAAGTCCTGGGATTACAGGGATGAGCCACCATGCCCAGCCTATTTCTCTTATTTTTTTAAAGACAAGGTCTTTCTCTGTTGCCCAGACTGGAGTGCAGTGGAGCGATCATAGCTCACTGTAACCTCAACCTCCCGGACTCAAGCGATCCTACTGCCCTTGACTACAAGTGGCTAGGACTACAGATGTGCCCAGCTAATTTTTTAAACTTTTCATAGAGATGTGATCTCGCTTTGTTGCCCAGGTTTGTCTTGAGCTCTTGTCCTCAACTGATCCTCTTTCCTTGGCCTAACATTAACCATTTTATTTTATTTGAGACAGGGTCTCACTCTGTCACCCAGGGTGGAGCACAGTGGCATGATCATGGCTCACCGTAGCCTCCCCCTCCCAGGTTCAAGTGATCCTTCTGCCTCAGCCTCCTGAGTAGCTGGGACTGTAGGTGTGCACCACCACCCCCGGCTAATTTTTTAAGTTGTTCTAGAGATGGGGTCCCACATTGCCCAGGCTGGTTTTGAACTCCTAGGCTCAAGCAGTCCTCCCACTTCGGCTTCTCAAAGTGTTAGGATTAGATGTGTGAGCCACTGCACCTGGCCAAAATTAACCATTTTAAAGTGTACAATTCAGTGGGATTTAATGACATTCATGATGTTGAATGTCAACATCATGAATGTAGGACATTCCACTTGTATCGCATTTCAAAATATTTTCATCACCTCAAATGAAAACGCCGCACCCATTAAGCAGTTACTTTCCCATCCCCTCCTTCCCTGGGGTCCTGGCCAACACAAATCTGCTTTTTGTTTGTATAGATTTGCCTCTTCTGGATATTTCATATACATGGAATCATACAATATGTGACCTTTTCCGGTCAGGCTGATTGCAAAAACTGAAGCAAAAACTACTGTGAACCCAACACTGCTCTAAAAAATTTAAGTAAATTTAAAAAGAAAAAGTTGCTTAGGATCAACGTGGAAGTTCCTGATCCTCTGTGCTAAGTGCTGGGGCTCTGAGGCCTGAGAACAAGGGCACAGTGACTGAGGAGCGGTCCTCATTGAGCCCAGTGTTTTTGAGGCTTATTCGTGCTGTAGCATATGTCAGTACTTCATTCTTTTTTGTGACTGAATAATAGTATGGAGATGTCCCTTTTGGTTTATCCATGAATCCACTGATGGGCATTTGGGCTGTAGCATTTCATCTTTTGAAAAAGGAGCTCATGGTCAGGCGCGGTGGCTCACGCCTGTAATCCCAGCACTTTGGGAGGCTGAGGCAGGCAGATCGCCTGAGGTCAAGAGCTCGAGACTAGCCTCGCCCACATGGCGAAACCCCTGTCTCTACTAAAAATAGAAAAATTAGCCAGGCGTGGTGGCAGGCGCCTGTAATCCCAGCTAC
Organism: Papio anubis; assembly: GCF_008728515.1. Lineage (NCBI taxonomy): Eukaryota > Metazoa > Chordata > Mammalia > Primates > Cercopithecidae > Papio > Papio anubis. The sequence continues at coordinate 131,641,138 of NC_044982.1, forward strand.
TCGAGAGGCTGAGGCAGAAGAATTGCTTGAACCCGGGAGGCAGAGGTTGCAATGAGCCAAGATCATGTCATTGCGCTCCAGCCTAGGCAACAAGAGAGAAACTCTGTCTCAAAAATAAATAAAATAAAATAAAAAAGGAACTCGATATTCTAAAAATCTTCTGTGTTGCAGACCTACTCATCCCTCCCTCCTGCTAAGCCCTGGCGACCGCTGATCTTTTTACTTTCTCCATAGTTTTGCCTTTTCCAGAATGTCATCTAGTTGGAATCATACAGTCCGTAGTGTTTTCAGATGGGCTTATTTCACCTGACAGTAAGTTTCCTCCATGTCTTGTCACACTTGGTAGCTCCTCTTTAGTGCTGAACAATATTTCATTGTGTGGATGTACCACAGTTATGTATCCAGTCACCTACATCTTGGTTGCACAAGGATATCTCAGTTGCTTCCAAGTTTCAGCGATCATGAATAAAGTTGCTCTAAACATTCATGGGTGGATTTTTGCATGGATATAAGTTTTTAACCCCTTTGAGTAAATACCAATGAGTGTGATTGCTGGATGTGATGGTAGGAGCATGCCTAGTTGTGTGAGATACTGCCCAACTGTCTTCCAAAGGGGCTGCATTCTCACCAGCGATGAATGAGAGCTCCTGTTGCCTCACGTCCTCGCCAGCACTGGGTGTTGTTGGTGTTCTGGATTTTGGCTGTTCTCATAGGTGTGCGGTGGTATTGTTGTTTTAATGTGCATTTCCCTGATAACATATGACATGGAGCATCTTTTCATGTTTAGTTTGCATCTGTATATCTTCTTTGATGAGGTGTCTATAAAGGTCTCTGGTCCGATGTAAAACCAGATTGTCTGTTTTCTCATTGTCGAGTTTTTGTTTTTGTTTTGAGATGGGGTCTTGCTCTGTCACCCAGGCTGGAGTGCAGCGGCACAATCACAGCTTACTGCAGACTTGACCTCCTGAGCTCAAGCTATCCTCCCACCTCAGCCTCTCAAGTAACAGGGGCTCCAGGCATGCACCATCATGCCTTGCTCATTTTTTATTTTTTTGTAGAGATGAGGTCTCCTTCTGTTGCCCAGGCTAGATTCTTGACTTGTAAGAGTTCTCTGTATATTTTGGAACTACTGCGTATATTACTATACTGGTAGACACATACTAGAGATGTGTGCAAACCCATAGACTATGCAGCACCAAGAGTGAACCCTAATGTAAACTGAGTGACAGTGGACTCTGAGTGGTTATAACTTGTCAGTGTAGGTTCACCAGTTGCAACAAATGTACCACTCTGGCGGGGGTGTTGATAATGAGGGTGGCGATGCATGCACGGGCTCAGGGAGTATGTGGGGAATCTCTATATTTACTGCTCAATTTTGCTGTGATTTTAAAACTGCTCTAAAAACTAAAGTGTATTAAAACAGAAAAAAGGAATTTACGATGAATCAGCATGGAAGTTCCTGATCATTGAAGTCAGAACCTCACCTCATTTGGAAGCAGGAAAAGCCTTCCGTACTCACCGTGTGCGTGGGCCACACTGACCGAAAGCCCCTGCCCGCTGGCCTTCCTGGGCCTGAAGTGGCACTTTATGCTTGCCCTCCACTTGCCTGTCGCCACATGCACGCCAGGGTGGCCTCACCCCTGCCTTACCTTTCTCAGACCCAAGTCAGCGGAGCCACCCCCAGAAATGACTTGGTGCCATTTCTGGGCGTGCCCCTGCTGTCACTTCCCTCTGCTCAAGGGAACCCTCTCGTGGGCCCTGCCTGGGTGTGGTACTTCTTGTGGACCCCAGCCCTTGGCTTATCTCCCTCTTTCTTCTCCCAGGGTCGCTGAAGAGGAAGCCTATTCCTTCCAAGCCTTAAAGCCACCCTCCTTGGCTTTAACTCAAAGCCACCATTCTGGCAGCCGTAGGATCCACCAGCAGAAGCTATGTTCTCCTGCTTGGTCTGTGGGTGAATCTCCGCAGGGCCCTCTGCTCCCCACTCGGTCCACACTGTGAGGCCCCACCTGGCCTCTCTAGGTTCTCTGCCCCCATCTGGTCCTGGCCATCTCTGCTCTCTCCTTCACTGCTTTTCAGTCATCGCGCTCTTGTTCTCAGGCCTCAGAGCCCCAGCACTTAGCACAGAGGATCAGGAACCTCCACGTTGATCCTAAGCTCCCTTTTCTTTTTAAATTTACTCAAATTTTTTAGAGCAGTGTTGGGTTCACAGTAGTTTTTGCTTCAGTCAAAAAACGCTTGCTGACTGGGAACCTCTTCCTTGGAAATTCCAATCCAAATGTGAGGGCTGCTTTAGAGAACCCTCTGTGGGAGAGTGCCTGCCACCTGTCGCTCCAGTTTTCTGTACATAATCTAGATCCTCCTGGCAATCCCATGACATGGACATTGTTATTCCTGTGTTACAGTCAAGGATGTTCAGGACAGAGCCTATCCAGGTGGGAAGTGGCAAGGCCAGGATATGCCCCTTGGGTGCCCTAGGACCAGCTCTATTCCCATCTCTAAGCTCCCTCTGCCCATCAGGTAAGGTCGTAAGATCTGGTCACTTCCATACTGTTTTGAATCTACTCTGTGCCAGGCAAGGGGTCAATCACTCCAGATTTCTAAGGTACATGAGTGGGGCTGGAGGTTGGGAGAGGAGAGCTTTCGTCACTTTCAGCCTAGTGGGGAAGGCAGGCCAATCACCAAAGGCAGTTCACCAACAGGCTAGAAGAGCTGCGCTTAGCCTGAGGGAACAGCCCTTCTGTGGCATTGTGGGTGATATATGAACAACCATGACTAATATCTTTGAGGCGGAGTCTGGCTCTGTCGCCAGGCTGGAGTGCTGTGGCGGATCTCAGCTCACTGCAAGCTCCGCCTCGGGTTCATGCCATTCTCCTGCCTCAGCCTCCCGAGTAGCTGGGATACACGAAGCCATACCTAAGCCCGGCTAGTTTTTGTATTTTTGAAGCCGGGGTTTCACTGTATTTAACCAGGATGGTCTCGATCTCCTGACCTCGTGATCGCCTGTCGACGCCTCCCAAAGTGCGGGATTACAGGCGACACCCGGCCTGGCCAACTAGCGACTAATTTCATAACTCAGGGTCAAGCCAGCCCAGGGATATTCATTAGTAAGATGAAGAAAGCATTACTGTTTGCTGTAGTCTAATGTCTGTGTCCCCAAAATTCATATGTTGAAATCTTAACCACAAGTCGATGATATTAGGAGATAGGGTTTTGGGGAGAAAGTTGGGCCATAAGGAGTGAAGCTCCATGAATGGGATTAATGCCCTTATGAAAGAGGTCCCAGAGAGAACCTTCATTTCTTTTGCCATGTGAGGTTACGGTGAGAAGTGGCTGGCTAGGCATGATGGCTCTTGCCTGTCATCCCAGTACTTGGGAGGCTGAGGTGGGAGGATCGCTTGAGGCCAGGAGTTCAAGACCATCCTGGACGACATAGGGAAACCTTGTCTCTACAAAAAATACAAAAATTAGGCCGGGTACAGTGGCTCACGCCTGTGATCCTAGCATTTTCGGAGGCTGAGGCAGGCGGATCACTTGAGGTCAGGAGTTCAAGACCAGCCTGGCCAGCATGGTAAAAACCCAACTCCACTAAAAATACAAAAACTAGCTGGGTGTGGTGGTGTGCATCTGTAGTCCCAGCTACTTGGGAGGTTGAGACAGGAGAATTGCTTGAATCTGGAAAGTGGAAGTTGCTGGGAGCTGAAATCGTGCCACTGCACTTCAGCCTGGGCAACAGCGTGAAACTCCATCTTTAAAAAAAAAATTAGCCTGGCGTGGTGGTGTATGCCTGTAGGCCCAGCCGCTCAGGAGGCTGGGAGGGTCGCTTGAGCCTAGGAGTTTGAGGTTGCAGTGAACTATGACTGCACCACTGCACTCCAGCCTGGGCAACAAAGAAAGACGCTGTCTCTAACATAAAAATAATAATAATAACAAAAGAAAGGCCATTTTAGGCCCTTAAAAGTAAAGCAGGCCCCAGTGAAGGAGAGAAGAGGATGGAAGGAGGAGGGAAGAGGGGAGGAGGGAGGAGGGCGGTGGCTGCACACCCCCACATCTCATAGATGATTCCTTCCTCAGCAACAGTTGCTCAGAGTTGAGCACAAGAACTTGTCTTTTTCCCAGTAACGAACACAGGCCCAGGCACAGAGTGGTGCTGAGGAAATGTGCGGTGAATGGATGCTGAACAGGAAGAGACACTGAAGAAGAAGGTGGTACTGACAGCAGCCATCGTGGAGGTTGGAAACGGAGATGCATGTGAAGCCCTTTGCATGGTATTTTCCCTTAAAATATGGATGGGGAACAAGGGGCTCTCATTTCTCTTTTTCTCTGGGATGGTGAGCAGTGAGCAGGGCACGCCAGGAGGAGCATACTCCGCAGCCCAAGCACACGCGGAGACAGTGCAGGAGAAGCGGCTGACGGTGGCCTGGCCCCGCGTACCTGGGTGTGGACGCCCCGCCGCCCCGCAGAGGAAGCGCCTGGAGTCTGGAGTCTGCTGCCCTGAGCTCTGGGTGTCCATGGAGGAAACGGGTAGGGAGTATCCGGGTTTCCTACCCCTCCCCCTGGGTGGCTGTGCCTTCCCTTCCTCCTGCTCCCCTCCCTCCCTCCCCGGGGTCCCCAGGGGTGGACAAACCCAACCCCCAGGTGAGGGTCTGTCCTGGGGGAGAGGGAAACAGCTGGCAGGAGCTCAGGCGGCAGGCGGTGGCCCTGCTCCTGCCGTGAGAGACGGAAGCCAAGAGGCGGCGGGTGGGCGGTGCTGAGGAGACCCATGATTCACCCAGCCTGAGACCCTGTCGTTCCCTTCCACCGGGCTCCTCATGAGAAGCCCCAGAGCAAAGTGGGTGTGGCTAGTCAGGGTGAGCAGGGCAGGCCGGAACGGGACCCGGACCCGGAACGGAGGAGGGTGGCCGCGGAAGACACCTAGCCTAACCGGAGAGGGACAGGTGCACCCCCAGACAGTGGGAAATCGCCCTCTGCCTCCAGCTGGGCTGGGCCCAGACCCTCCACTTCCCAGCCCCTTGCTTCTCTGTGCCTTGGAGGTTCAGGGTGGGCTGGTGGGTGGGAGGAGATGTGAGAGTTCCTGTGTCAGGAGTTGAAGACCATCTTGGCCACTTGCCTGCCAGGGCCCTGTAGAAATAAATCCCTGAAGCTATAAACAGGTGCTCCTCTAAGTTGATTCCAGGGGAAGGCGGGAGGAGCAGTGGCAGGTGGTGTGGGAAGAGAGAGACTGCTCTCTAGAGAGCTGATGGCACCAGGCCGTCACCACCGCGGTGACAGCGCACACACATCCACACACATGCACGCACACACAAATGCATGACACACATGTGCACACACATGTACACACACATGCACACGCACACACACGCACACGTGCACACACATGCACGCACACATACACTCACATACAAATGCATGACACACATGTGCACACACATGCACACACACATGCACACACACATACCCCACTCCTCTACCAGGACCAACACAGCCCCTCCGTTCCTGCTCGCGTGGAAGGACGGCGCCCAGCCAGATTTCCTCCCTGTGAATTGAGCGCCAGAGACCAACAGTGACCTGTGGTGGTTTTTCCAATTCTCTTCCCATTCTGTCAAGGACAGAGGAGATGCTTTGTGATACAAAGGGGAAAAAAGGAAGGAGAAAAGGGAAGAAAGCGAAGGGAGGGAAGTCCTCCGCAGAGCAGCCTGGGGAGGGGTCTGGGGCCTGGCCTAGGCCCAGCCACTTCCTGAGGAGACCAGGTGGCGGTCTCCCAGGCCTGCAGGCCTCAAGGCAGCCCAGTCCTCCTCTGTAGTCCCTACGCGTTGCTCTGGTGCGGACATCCCTGGCTATGCTCTCCATGTAAATGTTCCTTTTAGCCTCTGCCTCAGCAGAAATCTGAAGATCAGGCCAATTTCGTGGTCTCTCAGACGTCTGTAAACAGGAGGCCTTGGCTCCTCGGGAGACAGGGAGCCTCTCACTGTACTTCCTTCTCTTGGCTTCAAAGACATAGAATGGTTGCTATGGGGATTCCTTCATTTGTAGAGTAAGTTTTCAGAAAAAAATAGTGACTCACAAGTCCTTTAAGGAGGAACAGAGTCAATCCTTGGGGACGATATGATCTAATAGGGTTTAAAAGAGGAACCGTGGTGGGCTGCAGTTGGCGGGCTTTTCTTCTTTTCCTCTTTGATCCTCATGGGTGGACGAAGCCCACCAGTGGCTCAGGTACTCTGGCACCACCATTTGCTTCTTTGTGACATCTGAGGACAGGTGTTAAAAATAATTTGGAAATGGCCAACTAGGACCCGGCACACTGGCTCACTTTGAGAGGCTGCAGTGGGAGAATTACTTGAACCCAGGAGTTCGAGACCAGCCTGAGTAACATAATGAGACCTTGTTTCCACAAATAATTAAAACAAAAAAACTAGTCAGGTGTGGTGGTGTATGCCTGTAGTCCCAGCTACTCAGGAGGTTGAGGCTGTAGGATGACTTGAGCCCAGGCGGTGGAGGCTGCAGTAAGCCATGGTTGTGCCACCATGAAAAGAAAAGAAGGAAGGAAAAAGAAAGGAAGGAAGGAAGGAAGGAAGGAAGGAAGGAAGGAAGGAAGGAAGGAAAAGGAATTCGTAGCTAGGCTAACGGGGAGAGTTACTGTCAGTTTCCACAAGGGTCTTCATGGTCACCTCTGAGCCTCGCTGGCTGGGTGAAGTTATTAGCCCAAGGGTGCCACAGGGCTTTTGCACAGTCATCTGCATTATGTCTGGCCAGGCAGAGGGCTTTCCCTGCACTGATTCTCCTGGAAGCCTGGGGTTCACAGCACAGACTGGAAAGTAAGGTACACAGAGGGGAGGGACTGAACCAGGTCCCACTGCATGTGAGTACATACAAAATACTGCTTTTCCTACACGGATTTTCCTGGAAGCCTGGGGTTAGCAGCATAGACTGGAAACTAAGGTACACAAAGGGGAGGGACTGAACCAGTCCCCTTATATGTGAGTACATACAATTACCTAGGCTAGGAAGCCAGGCCTTCTAAACAGCTAGGGCCAACAGAGCAGGAGCCAGGAGGAATGATTTTATGAACAAACTTATTTTCCAACATCAGGAAAAAAGAAAGTTGGCTGTTGGGAGTGATAAGGAGAAAGAATGATGAGGAGCTCAAATCAGGTGGACCCCTGATTGAGATGATCCTTCTTTTCTTCAGAAAAGAGTACCACACTGGCTGTCAGCTGTGTGACCTTGAGGAAGTCACTCTCCCTCTCAACGTTCTCATCTGCCAGGTGAAAGGGCTGGGCTTGAATGAGCTTGGTTCCCTTCCCACAATGATGCTTGTGTACTGCACCTGTGCTAGGAATACTAGTAAGCGGGTCTCCATGCTAAAATCAGTGTTCCAGGATCCCGCATGGCCCACAGCACCAAGCCCAGCCTTCTCAGCTTTGAGCTGAAGGCTCTGGGTAACCTGATCCCAGCCCATCGGTCCTGTCTTAATCTCCCACTCACCATTTCCTGTGGATTACTTATTGTTCTATCCTCCCAGCCTCCATGGCCTTGTTCGCACCTGCTACCAGCAAAGCACACCCCTCCTGCCCCAGTGCCCTGGCCTGAAGATGTCCTGTTAGTCTTTCAGCTGTCAATGAAGATGGCCCCCCTTTTCAAGAATCCTTCCTGGAATCCTGAGTTTGGGGGTCCTGATCTTCCCAATCCCGTATCCATAGTCACTGCCTTCACCTGAATGCGATTGCAAGTCTCTAGCCCTTCAATTCAACAAATATTCCGGAATGATTATTAGCATGTGCTGTGACGATGACAAATTCCGATACAGGAAGACATGAATCAAATGATCATGTTCATCCATGCATGATTAGAAACACAGAAGGGTAAAGAAGGAAGAGAAAATGGCTTCCTGAGAGCTTGCCTGGGGTCTGGAAGGATGAACACGGAGCTGGGGGGCATGGAAGGGAGCCAAGAGAGGTGAATGGGCTGGGTTGGTCTCTTGAGGCTGGGAGAGGTAGATGGTGTGTCTTGATCAGAGGAGCTATCTGGGAATCCTTTGATGGTTTTAAAAAGGGGAGTAACAGATCCAATTTTTATTTCGGAACAATCATGCTGGCTGTTCGTGGAGAATGGCCTGGAGCACTGGGTCTCCGCCCCAGCTGCCTGGGAGAAACTGTGTGGAAGGAGCCATATCCCCTGGCCTCCCCTCCAGACTCCAGACATCCCCAGTCACCTGGCTGGGAGGGAGGCAGAAGAGAATCAGGGGTGCACCTGGGGTCCCTGCAGGGGTCCAGCCGGGAGATGGGGGCAACTTGGACAGGGATGGTGGCAGAGGGATTGGGCCCGGGGGCATTTGGGAGATGAAAAGGGCAAGGCTTGGCCATGAATTCCCATGAGATGAAAGAGAAGGAATTGTCAGGATTGAGCCCCAAGTTTCTAGCTCATGCAAATAAATAGAAAGGGGGCATCCACTGAGCTTGAAAGCATGGGGAAGGGGTGTTGGAGACTCTTCTGGGGACCCCTGCAGACTCCTGTAACCCCTTTGAGTTCTCACAGGCAGAGGCTGCGGTGGCGGGGGGAGCAGGCCTTGGCAGGGTACCCGCCCGCCACCAGGCACCCTCCATCCTAGTAGCCCTTGGGGAGACACACTGTGGTCCAGAGGAAGGGTACAGAGAGGCAGAGGAAGCCAACCAGTGTTCTTGGACAGCCCACCATGTGGTCAAAGGACCAGACAGCTTGTTTGGAAGCGTCTCTGAGGCACAAAGTGTCAGGACTCTGCTCCCTGAGCCCTCCCAGCAGGAAAATGAAAACTTCGCAATGGGCTCCCAGGGAGGCGGGGCTGGAGGTGCCTTCCCTTTATGAGAGGCCTGCAGAGCAATTCCTGCCGCAGGGGTTTCTGAGCAGTCAGAACATCTGCCCACGTTGATGTCTTCCAGCCACCTGATTCGGTGGCTTGGGGCCTTTGGGTTGGGGGAGTGGGATCTTAGGCCTGTTTTTTGGGGTAATAAATTTTGTGACCTTGGAGGAGCCACTTATCTCACAGATCCTGGGATGGGCAGGAGGAGGAGTGAGACCCGGCCTGCCCTCTCCCTAGAGGCTCACCAGCTCTCTGGAGACAGACACGTCCTGGGCGAAGAACAAATCCCACTCAGCCAGGCAGTTTCCTGGAGGAGGAGGAGGGAGAGGAAGAAGGCAGGAAGAGGAGGGCAGGGTGCAGAGGGGGAGAAAGGAAGGAGGGGAGGAGGAGGTGAAGAGAAAAGGGAGGAGGAGGAAGGAAGAGGAGAAAACCTGTTTTCTGTCTTTAACTGTCCTGGGGGCTCTGTGCTCCTCCTCAGTCAGAACTCCCCCCCTCAGGTCCCCCCCACCACCCACCTCAGGTCCCTCCCCACTTCCTGTCCCTCCCCCACTCATATCCCCCCCCCCTTGTGTCCCTCCCCCCCTTGTGTCCCTCCCCCTCTCAGGTCCCTCCAGTCCTCATGTCTCTCCGCATCTCAGGTCCCTCCCCGCCTCATGTCTTCCTCCCCCTCAGGTCCCTCCCAACCTCCTATCCCTCCCCACCTTGTGTTCCCCCACCACTGTGTCTCTCGCCCCCTCATGTCTCTTCCCCCTCAGGTCCCTTCCCCTCTCAGGTCCCTCCTGCCCTCGTGTCCCTCCCCTTCTCAGGTCGCTCCCCCTTCAGGTCCCTCCCCTGCTCTTGTCCTTCCCCTCCTCAGGTCCCTCCTCCCCTCACATCCCTCTGTCCTCATTTATGGGCAGGAGAAATTTCAAAGTGTGTTTGTACCACAATTACTTTAAAACTCTGAAGTTGACCTTTAAGGGTTTGTGTATGTTTTAATTTTACTTTTACATGATAACCTGCAATAACTACACAAATGCATGCATTTTTGTGCTTATTTGTAAGTGCTTTCTTTAAAACTGCTTTTTTCTTACATCCTTTCAGTCCCTTTCCCTATGCCTGGAGCCTGGGTACCAGCTGTTGAAAACTACGTTTCTCCTTATTCATTCTAACATATTCACACATAAAGGTTGTCATTCCTTTTTGTCACTATTTTACAAAAATTGGATCATACCATATACAATTATCTGCTATTTGTTTTGCTCATCTAACAATAAATACACTGTGAAAATCCCTTCAGATGAGTAGATATGAATCTTATTCATTCATTTTTTTTTTTTTTTTTTTTTTTTTGAGACAGGGTCTCACCCCCTTGCCCAGGTTGGAGTGCAGTGGTACAGTCACAGCTCACTGCAGCCTGGCCTCCAAGACTCAATCGATCCTTTCACCTCAGCCTCTCGAGTAGATGGGACTACAGGCATGCACCACTGAACCTGGCTAATTTTCGTATTTTTTGTGGAGATGGGGTTTCGACGTGTTGCCTAGGCTGGTCTTAAACTCCGAAGCTCAAGAGATCCACCTGCCTCGGCCTCCGAAAGTGCTGGGATTACAGGCCTGGGCCACCGTGCCCCGCCTCTTACAAATTTTTTCTTTCTTTCTTTCTTTTTTCTTTTTTGTTTTTCAGGTTGCAGGGTTTTATTTCAGCAACACAGCGACAGTCAAGCAGAGCCACACAGCAGGGGCAGCTACAGCTGCCTCAGGAGGCGGCAGCAGCGGCCGCTTTTGCAGCTGCTCTCTCTCCCAGCATCCTCTGCTTCTGTTTGGCCTGGCACTTCCCGGTAGAACAGTGGGCCCCCAGGGCCTGTTAGCGGTGCTGGTAGGCCGGGGCCACCTGGGTGAACTGCTGCACTTCCTTGGCCCGGTTCTGCCTGTTGTTCTCTCCTTCGCTCTACTGACAGGCCTTGAGCCGCTCCTGGATAATACTGACGATTTCTTGATCGACTTTGTAGTCCCTCCTCCGCTGCATTCGGCTTCATATATGCACAAGATGTCCTCCTTGCGCTCGGTGATGTCCGGCACGCGGCGGTACTGCCGGTGGTAGTAGTAATACCTGTTCTTTGCGTGCTGCCACTCTGGGACCTCTCACGAGGGTCACGGGTCGGTCCACGAGGAGGTTGAAGGCCTTTGTCAGGTAGACGACAGTGCTGGCGTGTGGCGCGGGGGCGCGGGGTCCACATCCTTGTCTCCGCATGGCTGCAGTGAGCGCGGACTCCGCTCCGGGACGCGCTGCCCTGGCCTCCGCCTCGGTCCGGGTCCCTACTCATTCTTTTTAATGGTTGTGTAATATTACATGGTGTGAACTTAATAAAGGACCCCTACGCAGCCAAGAGATTTTTTTTCCCCCAATGAGAAAACAGATTTTTTTTTTTTAATGTTTGAGATTTTAGTGAATTCTTTTCATACGGCAAGGAGCTGAACTACCTGTATTGTTCAGAAGCCAAGTTCAGCAGTCTTGTATGTGGGATGTCTGTAAAGAATAAGAAATGGGGCGGGCGCGGTGGCTCACGCCTGTAATCCCAGCACTTTGGGAGGCCGAGGTGGGCGAATCACGAGGTCAGGAGTTCGAGACCAGCCTGGCCAACATGGCGAAACCCCGTCTCTACTAAACATACAAAAACTATCCGTGGGTGCCTGTAATCCCAGCTACTTGGGAGGCTGAGGCAGGAGAATCGCTTGAACCCGGGAGGTGGAGGCTACAGTGAGCCAAGATTGAGCCACTGCACTCCAGCCTGGCGACAGAGGAAGACTCCCTACCCCCCCCCCCCCCAAAAAAAAAGGAATAAGAAAGGGACTGTGCCCCAAGGAGTCTGCGCTCTTACCAGGAGGCAGAGCCACACGTGGTCATGAGACAACAGCCTCTGGCAGCTGCACGGAGGAGAGCTCCACGGAGCCTGCAGGAGGGAGGGCTTGAGACTGGCCCGCTGGGAGGGTACAGCTCTGGCAGGAAGCCTGGAAGGGCAGGTGTGGAGTCAGACGTGATCTGATGTTCTGTGTGGCCAAGACAGGAAGCCAGGCAGGAAAATCCCAGTTACTCAGAAGATTGGTTGAGCAGCCACCTCCCTCCCACTGACCGCCCCCTAGGAATCTCTATAGTCTTAGCTTATTTTCAGCTTTTAGTTTCCTCTCATCGGAGGTTGGGCCCCTGGTCTCTTGATTTTCTAACTGCAGAAGGGATGAAAGTCTGAGATTTCAATCAAAAGCTTAAGAAAATAATAATCCTTGGTTGCCCTAATTCTTTCCTGAAAATACCTCATACTAACAGAAATTGCCTTTAAGCCCCTTTTCTTTCATGCTTTAAATTTCTTTCTTAATTAAAAAGAGTTGTTTACTTGATGTGGGCTCCAACATGCTTATTTATTTTAACTTATCTTGTTTCTTTTTTCCTTATCTTCATGACTTGATAACTCTGTAACTCTCTCTTCTAGTGTCTTAAAACGTTGGTTGTCTCTGTCACTGACATGACCTAATAAGGAACTTCATAATCAGCCCTTTTCTATTCTCACAGAATAGAAGTTGTGTCAATAACAAATGGAAATCACTGAGCTCCAGAATTCAACTGCCCTAAACTGGCTGCTTGTCCCTATCAGAGATTTTAGAATGTTTTCCCCTTAAGATGAATTTCAGTTTTACTCGATCCTACCAATGTTTGATGACAATACTCATAGAAAACTAATGATAAATTAATGTCTGCTTTTCAAAGTACCTGGTTGAGTTCACTGTGTAAAAATAATAATAATAATAAAGGCAGCCAAACTGATGATTGGCAGAATTTTTTCCCGTCACTTAAGGCGATTGAGTTGCAGTACCTAGTCTGAGAATGCCTCAGAGACACACCACCCAGGGACTTGGATCCTTGATCTCAGAAAGATTGTGATCGAATTAAGTCTGACTCAACAAATAAGGTCACTGGAAAGAAGTGCTGGCATTAAATTTACCGTTAACGCCAGGGTCAATTTACTAAACAGTCATCTGCATGTGGTTCCACAAGACCTCTGGGTAAATTCCAGAAACTGCCTGGGAGGAAGATAGCTTGCGCATGAAGTCACTGAATCCTGGTCAGTGTGACTCTTGGTGATCATCTCTCAGTACGGCAAAAAGCGTTTCCAAAGACAGGACGCCACTGTGGGGTGGAAAGCCTTTGGAAGCTATGGAAGGTGACTTCTTATGTTAAGTCTAGAAACGGGATGGCAGGAGGACAAGAAACTGAGACTCTGGTGCTGGGATCCTGGAGTCCTAGTTCCACCACAGATGTTAACTGGGCTCAGCTATTCAGGTCACTGACTGGTTCATCTTAGAGTTGTTTCTAGACTAGATATTTATTTCCCTGCATTACAAAGGTGGGAAAGTAAGAGTTCTGTCCATCAGCCAGTTGTCAGGCATAAATGATGTCTTTCCCTTGCTTCCTGCACCACAGTTTGCTTATCTGTCAGATGGAAACACTAATTACTTAGCTACTCCTCACCTCCAGGGCTGTTCACATGAATAAGAAGAGAGTATGGATATGAATTTGCCTTACAAAGGGAAAAGTTCCACACAAATAGAAAACACTAGCGGATGGCCGGGCGTGGTGGCTCAAGCCTGTAATCCCAGCACTTTGGGAGGCAGGAGCCCAGATCAGGAGATCCAGGAGATCAGAGACATCCTACCAGCTAACATGGTAAAACCCCATCTCTACTAAAAATACAAAAACTAGCCGAGGCCCGAGGTGGCGAGCGCCTGTAGTCCCAGCTACTCGGAGGCTGAGGCAGGAGAATGCGTGAACCGGAGGCGGAGCTTGCAGTGAGCTGAGATCGGCCACTGCCTCCAGCCTGGGCGACAGAGCGAGACTCCGTCTCAAAAAAAAAAAAAAAAAAAAGAAAGTTAAAAAAAAAAAAAAGAAAGAGAAACACTAGCGGAAATAATTTCTAGATTCTTCCTGCTGAAGCTTTTCAACTATTTCCAAAACACATCATTGCTGAGCCTGTGCAAGTTCAAATGGCAAAACCCGAAGAGTCAGTGGCATTGCCTCTTCTCTAGCCAGAGCCTTGGGGGCCGTCAGCCTGCACCTGCCTGTTTGTTCTGCCATTGCCTCATTCGCTCTGACTTAGACACCGGGGAAGCCAGGACCACAGAGGCACTTCTCAGCTTCCTCCTGAAACAGCCCTCCTCAGCTTCTCAGCTGTGTCTCCTGGGTCTTCTCACAGAATTCTTGGCCAGGAATCTACCTTCCTTAAAGCAAATCAGGTCTCCCGATTTCCTAGAGCCAGAATAGCATAGGGGGCAGCTGTGGGGCTTGGAGCCAGACAGACCCTTACTAATTATCCATGGATCTTGCTGAGCCTTGGTTTCTCATCTGTAAAATGTGGGTAATGAAGCTACTTTCCTGGGCATCTATGAGTTTGAAATAAAAGAATATGGGGGCCGGGTGCAGTGGCTCACGCCTGTAATCCCAGCACTTTGGGAGACTGAGGCAGATGGATCACCTGAGGTCAGGAGTTCGAGACCAGCCTGGCTAACGTAGTGAAACCCTGTCTCTACTAAAAATACAAAAATTAGCCAAGTGTGTTAGAGGGTGCCTGTAAACCCAGCTACCCGGGAGGCTGGGTCAGAAGAATCACTTGAATACAGGAGGTGGAGGTTGCAGTGAGCTGAGATCACACCACTGCACTTCAGCCTCGTTGACACAGCAAGACTCCATCTCAAAAAAAAACAAAGAAGAGTATGGGTGAAAGGGCCGGTTGTGTCACGGAAGTTGAATGTTTGTCCTTTTCCTTTTTCCCTTGTTCCTTTCCTGTACAGCTGCCCACCAGGCACTGTCTCCTTTCTCCTGGGAAGGCGCTGCATTGTTTCCCTGCAAAGGAGGTCCAGAAAGCAGACCCGGTCCCATGTCTGTGCATCTGCTCGGAGAAGGCCTCCTGAGGAGCACACCGACACCCTCCCCTTCCATATTGGCCTTCTCTGCACCATTTCAGGTTCTTGCCTCTTTGGAATTGTGTGTATGTGGAGGGAACATCTGGAGGTGTCCCTTAATTTTTCATGTTACATCTGGACGTGTCACATAGCCACAACCGTAACTGTACATGGAGAATCATGTCGTGTGTGCTGTGGGCAAGCCAAGAGGTGGCTTTGTGTGCTCTGCTCTTCTGCCAGCCTGGCCCAATGCAGGTACTGTGTGACCCCGGAGGAAAGAGTCATTCAGTGGGCCTGAAGAAGGGAGGAATTGGTCGCTTGCAAGGTGCACTCCCACTTCCTGCGGTTTTCCCAAGCAATTACATGATAAGGACTGGAGATGAAATGAAGCAAAATCTTCTGGGGTCACTTGAGCTATTTCTTTTGAGTACAGGTCTCTGGGATAGCATGGCCTGTCAGCCACACCCGTTTCACCCCTGTTGGCAGCTCCATTCTGCAGGGGAGCAAGTGTCCAGTCCTGGGAGCTCTGGTTGCAGGGATGCTAGGAATGTCCACCCTGTCCTGGGGCCTGCCTTCGCCTCTGCCCCTCCACTGCCTCTCCATCCCACTTCCTCCTCTTTATTTTTGTCTGTCCCTATGGCTGTCAGTGGGGTCTTGAGTCACCTATGTCATCATATCAGGAACATTGTGTGTTCCAAAGTGTGCTTGGTGGAACACTTGTTACTTGAAACAGTGCTTTGTAAAATGGATCCTGAGGCTAGCAGCTGGGAATGCCGCATCCTCTATCTCCTTCTTGTGGATGTATGATTCAGATTCTCGATTAACCCTGAAGAATCCCATAATAAATGGTTTGCTTTTGCTTCATAGTTTTGCCCAAACATTTTTGATCATGGATCCTTTTGTATGAATTCCCAACAAACACTTATTAGCAGGATTTGGTGAATCACATTCTGGGAAAAGCAGGCATGAACAACGTATTATTTGTAGGAATGCTATGAAGTCAAACTCACCAGTGAGAAATCTGGCATCAGAGGGCTGTGGAAAATGTGTGTGCTTTTTTTTTTTTTTTTTAATAAAAATATCACATTGGTGCAGATCAGACGTTCCCACCCCCTCACCACAAAAAGACCCTTTTTAGTTCTTTCCTCAAGGGATTCCATGTTTTAAAGGCTTTTAACTACCTAACAAACTACATTTATTGAATAATAATTTATTTCTTTGAGTTTTATTTATCAAAGACATCCAACTGCCAATTAGTGCTTCTGATCAGTCAAGATAACCACAGTTGCCACACTGGGTTGATATGACTCCAGCCCAAAGCAAATAAACTTAATGTTTTATTTAGTCTGGGAATGTCATTGAGGTAAACGTATGGTTTCCTCTGGGCTTTTTGATATCTCGAAAATAGCTTGCAGACCCCCCTTGCTGCCTTCATGGAGTGCAGGATGGGTGGAAAGCAGGACCACGGACGGAAATGCAGAGGACGCACAGCTGTTAGGAGGGCGGGAGGGATGGGGGATGGGGACGGTGACTGGGGCTACACCAGGACACTGGAGAGTAGACACTAAGTGGCTAGAGCCACTGTGAAGACTGGGGGTCCCAGGGTTGGGGGGTCCAGATCCTGGTGAACAAGCAAGAAGCTACTAGCCAAAGGCACATTCATGGTGTACCCTTAATGTGGGCAAAAACCTGGACACAGCGCCTTCCCTGTGTACCCTGGCTGCATTGTACCCACCCTTCCCCCAGCACCCAGAAGAGGCCCAGGGAGGACAGGGCAAAGGGGAGTGAGGCGGGCTCCTTCGCTGGGATGCTTTCCCCAGACCTCTCTGATGCATTTTTCAATCACGAGCTACTGTGAGGTGGATGCGTTGCCATGGCCACCTTCAGTGCCAGTAGAGCCCTTGGGGGATTAAGGCCCCTGAGGATTCTGCGGTCAGCTTGCTCCTCACCTCGAAGGAGAGACCTCTGCCCAAGGAGCTCATCCTTGCTTAGCAGAACCTGGGCCACTGTTCATATGGCAAGGATGAGGCACTAGAGCCAGATTCAGGCTCCTCAAGTGGTTCCGTCTCAGATGATGGAGAGCCATGCGCTCCCTAAATAGAGGGTTTCCTGGCACATTGGAGATGGGACTCAACATCCTGTAATCCACTTTCCACCTGACTTTACAGAAGAGATGTTACTCGAAGTAAGAGAGGGGGCTCCTCCACAGGAGAAAAGTACTCAGGTCATGCCCTTTGCAGCCCCAGTCAGCCTCCATGGGCTGGGTCCTGAGTCCCTCCTGGACCCCCAGGTACCCTCAGAGCCCCAGATTCCTGCTTAGCAATGGCCTCGAAGTAAAACACACGATCCTACTTCGTGCCTCTCCTCCCTCATTAGCCTGGACAACATTTTCCCAAAAGATACAATCTGTGTCTGGCAGAAGCCCACTTGCAAAAATAAATTCTTCCCTGAACATTTTTTCCAGGCGCATTTTAGAAATAAATCAGGGTGATGCCTTTTTCCCATTTCCAATGCCAAACATGCTGAACCCCGAGGCCTTGTTCTGTGGTGTAAACGTTACGATAAGGAAGGAATCAGGATCTTCTCAGAAGAACCCACCTCTGCCTCTAGCAGGGAGGCTGAGCAGTCCCCACAGCTGTACCCAACGCAAACCGCTCCTGCTCAGATGTGGGGACACAGGTGGATGGAGCTCACAGCCTGGGTCCCAGGACAGCACAGCCACATCCATCCCTCTCACCCTGCCAGGCTCTCCCGCAGCAGGGAGCCTTCCTCTGGTTTCTGGGTGTACTGACGACTGCAGCAGCTACAATCTCCTTGATACCCATTCATTCATTCATTCCTTCATTCATTCATTCCCTCACTAAATATTTATGCCGAGCGCCTGTTATGTGTCAGGCACCGTGCTAAGAGCTGGAAATACAGCAGTGAGCAAGTGCCCATGGGGCCTGGTATGTATGGGGCACTCTACTCACAGCACAATGACCAAGTGCATGAGCTGGAAGGCAGGAGGAAGGGAGGAAAGGAAGCGTCTATGCAGTTGGCACCCTCTGCTTTTGTGTGTACCATCTCATTGAATCTTCCCAACCGCACTCCGTGATTAGAAGGTGTCCCCATCCCCATTTTCACAGAAAAAACAGCCAAGTTCCAAAAGAAAGGGCAGAGATGGATTGATACAGCTTGTCTAATTTCAGAGCTCTGAACTCTCTCATCCATGCACACTACAACGGCACTCACAAGCTCACAAATGCACAGGGACACATACTCACCCCCTCACACACCTGGACTGTGCATCCCTGCTCCAGGGGTACCCAGTGACTGAGTCATGCGCTAACATTCTACTTTTCTTTCTTTTTCCTTTTTCTTTTAGAAAGAGTCTTGCTCTGTCACCCAGTCTGGAGTGCAGTGGCACGATCTTGGCTCACTGCAACCTCTGCCTCCTGGGGTCAAAAGATTCTCCTGTCTCAGCCTCCTGAGCAGCTGGGATTACAGGCATGCACCACCTTGCCTGGCTAATTTTTGTATTTTTAAAAATAGAGATAGGGTTTCCTCATGTTGGTCAGGCTGGTCTCAAACTCCTGACCTCAGGTGATCCGCCTGCCTTGGCCTCCCAAAGTGTTGGGATTACAGGCGTGAGCCACCATGCCTGGCCAACATTCTACTTTTTTCCATCATAACCATGTTCTGAGCACCCACTTTGGCTCCTGTATGCTCCTGTCTGGGCCCAGGAACCCAGAGCAACAGGGGAGACTGAGTCCCTGCCCTTCAGGCATGTGCTGTCTAGTAAGGAAGCCACTGGCTGTGGCTGCTGAGCGTGTGAAATGTGATTAAATCTACATTGAGATGTGCTGTGAGTGTGAAATACATACTGAGTTTCTAAAACTTAGTAAGAAGAAAAGAATGCAGAAAATTCCATACTTTAACCAGGTTGAGTACCCCTTATCTGAAATGCTTCAGACCAGAAGTGTTTTGGATTTCGCATTTTTTTCTGTTTTTTGGAATACTTTTTGCATATACATAAGTGAGATATCTTGGGGATGGGACCCAAGTCTAAATGTGAAATTCATATATGTTTTGTATACACCATATATACATAGCCTGAAGCTAACTTCATATAAGATTTTAAATAATTTTGTGCATGAAACAGAAGTTTTGGCTGGGTGTTGACTGCGACCCGGCACAGGAGGTCGGGGCGGAACCCTCCTCTCGTGGAGTCATGTCAGCACTCAAACACTTTTGGAGTTGGGAGAATTTCAAAGCTCAGATTTTTTTTTTTCTTTTTTTTTGAGACGGAGTCTTGCTCTGTGGCCCAGGCTGGAGTGCAGTGGCCAGATCTCAGCTCACTGCAAGCTCCGCCTCCCGGGTTCACGCTATTCACCTGCCTCAGCCTCCCGAGTAGCTGGGACTACAGGCGCCCGCCACCGCTCCTGGCTAGTTCTTTTGTATTTTTTTAGTAGAGACGGGGTTTCACCGTGTTAGCCAGGATGGTCTTGATCTCCTGACCTCGTGATCCACCCGTCTCGGCCTCCCAAAGTGCTGGGATTACAGGCTTGAGCCACCACGCCCGGCCCAAAACTCAGATTTTTAAATTAGGGATATGCAACACACGTTGAAACTATATATCTTTTGGATATATGGGGTTAAAGAAAAAGTATATAAAAGATCATTTTCCATGCTTCTTTTAAAAAAATGTGGTGGCGGCTGGACACGATGGCTCACGCCTGTAATCCCAGCACTTTGGAAGGCTGAGGAGGGCGGATCACGAGGTCAGGAGACCAAGACCATCCTGGCTAACACGTGACACCCTGTCTCTACTAAAAATACAAAAAATTAGCTGGGCGAGGTGGTGGGCGCTGTAGTCCCAGCTACTGGGGAGGCCGAAGTAGGAGAATGGCGTGAACCCGGGAGGCGGAGCTTGCAGTGAGCAGAGATCGTGCCACTGCATTCCAGCCTGGGAGATAGAGCAAGACTCCATCTCAAAAAAAAAAAAAAAAAAAAAAAAAAAAAAAAAAACTGTGGTGGCTACTTACCTGTTTGAGCTTGCAGGAGCATATTTTAAAAACGTGGCTACTAAAACATGTAAAGCCACATATGTGGCTCACATGTGAGCTCACATGATATTGCTGAGGGACAGTGTGGCTGGAGATGGAAAGACAAACCTTAAGCTAGCGCACGCATGCGGAACAAGGGTGCCTGCAAGTAGGGGAACAGGCCAGGGAGGAGGCAGTGCAGGGTGGGTGGATGCCAGCAGTCAGGATGGGTGGCCTCAGGGGTGGAGGAGGAGCCAGGAGAGGGAGGAGCCTGGAGTGAGCGCAGGATGAGTCATTTCTTACCCTGCGAGGGGCTGGGACCTGGGTCCTGGAGGAAGGAAGGAGATCCAGGGAGCTGTACAGGCGCGTGCCTTTTTTCCTTCCCCGACTGAGCAAGGGGTCCCGGCACTGCGGGGGCCCTCTGGAGGTCACCACCTCCATCCAGCCTCTCAGTTTCAGAGGGTCAGTGTCTGCCATGGTCCTGATCTAGGGTTGGCAAACGGTCCTCTGGCCCTGCCCTCACAGGTGCTCACTCCACAGGTGCATTAATCCAGTGCCTGGGATGGTCCAAGCCTGCTGTCAGCACTGCAGAGGTGGTGGTGACCAATCAAAGTGCCTGCTCCAGGGCAGCTCATAGCAAGCGTGGGGTGGCTGGAGACAGACAATAGGCAAAGGAACAACTACATGTGTCAGGTGTGGTCGGTGAAAAGAAAAATCAAGAGGGAGGATGGATGGGTGGGCGCTGTGTTAGAGAGAAGGTGACATTTCAGGAGGGACCTGAATGAATTCAGGGATGGAGCCATGAGCACACCAAGAGGAAGAGCATCCCAGGGAGCTGGAACAGCAGGTGTGAGGTAAGAGCATGCGAAGGACAGCATCAGGTCCACCAGTGGGACAGACGGGAGGAGCGAGTAGCCAAAGGTGAGGTCAGGGAGCCTCCGTGTCAGGGTGAGGCCCAGGCAGATGAGTCTCACGTGTATCCTCCATAAGCGGCAGTTACGGCTGTCACTATTATTAGGCTCTAGAAGGCCACACCTTCCCTAGAAGGATGACAACTGCCACCACCCTCAGAATCTTCCAAGTGGAGGGGTGGTGCCTCTGGCCTCAGGGCTTGGTGCATAAAAAATGGGACAGCCACACACTTTCTTTTGCTCAGCATATGCTAGCAGTTGATGAGACACTTGGACTGGGTGGCCTCTGGGGGTGGCAGGTGGGAGCTATCAGAAAGGCAGGAGGCCCAAGTGACCTCAAGACTCAGCAGTTTCCTGCACTTAGGGAGTCAGGGCCCCAGAACCTTGTGACATTCCGCTCTACCGTCCTCCTCCCTCTGCTCTGCAGCCCCGCTTTGTCATGCCCCTCCTCCACTCAAGAACCCACAATGGCTCGCTATTACCTGTAATTCTTCAGCCAACCTTTGCTACACGGACCATCCGTGCCCCTCAGGTGTCTCTGTTTAATGGTTATTTGCCCCCACATCTCAGCTCAGACTGCTGGAGAAAATGACATGTTTCTGTTCTTTGCCAAGAGGGAAAGACGTGCTTTGATAAATACTTTTTTCCCCAAGGAAATGAGTGTCTACTTTTCTCTGAACCACAAAGCCAGTGCTACCTGCACTTGGTCTTCACTGTGAGAGCACCTCACAATCCCATGGGGTGTGGCTTGCCTGCCAGTCTCTCAAGACAGCTGCACTCATGCAACTGGCCTGGAGGCAAGAGCCTGCCCCAGAAGGACAACTGTCTAGTCCTGCACAGGCTTCTTCCAATGCGGCAGAGTGTATTGAAAGAATGCCGGCCTCCTACTTGAACTGCACTCACGCAGCCGTTTATGGAGGGGCTACCACGTGCCTGCCACTGTGCTGTGGGCTGACCTCCTGAGAGAGGCCCCCGCGGGAGGGGACTGATTCCAAATATGCTTTTTTTTTTTTTTTTTTTTTTTTTTGAGACGGAGTCTCGCTCTGCTGCCCAGGCTGGAGTGCAGTGGCCGGATCTCAGCTCACTGCAAGCTCCGCCTCCCGGGTTCACGCCATTCTCCGGCCTCAGCCTCCCGAGTAGCTGGGAGTACAGGCGCCCGCCACCTCGCCCGGCTAGTTTTTTGTATTTCTTAATAGAGACGGGGTTTCACCGTGTTAGCCAGGATGGTCTCGATCTCCTGACCTCGTGATCCGCCCGTCTCGGCCTCCCAAAGTGCTGGGATTACAGGCTTGAGCCACCGCGCCCGGCCGC